>NW_019386027.1:63664-94538 GCF_000671375.1 Centruroides sculpturatus | reverse complement strand
CCCCCCTTGTTTACGTTCATTGTTTAACACGACAAAGGGCAATATAGGTCAAACAAGGTCAGACATGTTTTATTACTTTAAAAATTCACCAAAAATCAATTTATCGTTATATTCATATGACAAAAATTACGTTACATTTATTAATATCTGTAGTTATAAATCCGATATTTTTAAATACATTTAAATATAAACTTTAATAAAAAAAAAATTAAAATATTTCAGACCTGACATCTGTCTGTGAAAATTTGCAACATTTTTGTAAAATTCACATACTCCAGTTAAGTAGTTTGTTCTTGGCATTAAGCCAGAACGACTTGAAATATCGTTCTGTACAATTCGATATAACATTTATGAATGTACGATTATTAGTTTTAAAATTATCACATGTTATAATAAATCCTTTCTTTGGAATGTAATTTTTGTTTTGCTATCGATGTGTATTACGAACTAATATTCTTTATTCATTTTATTTTGAACAATAATATAAATTATTGTGATAAATATATAGACTACTAGTAATACATTTACGATGGGCTAATATTTTTAATTTAATTAAAAAATAAAAAATTAAAAAAATTTATAAATATCAAAATTGAAGGTCACAATTTAAATATTTATCATACATTGATTTATTATAACTAAATAAACTTATTATAGCATGAATAAACGTATTTTAGTAATATTATTACGTAAATATGATATAAAATAAATGAAAAAATATTTAAATTAAAAAAAATCGCTAAATAAAAATTTTTCAGTCGACAAAACTCCACCTGGACACAAATATTTGAAACAGATGGCAGACAACACACTACCGTCAAGTGGTGGCATCTGTTGCCAAAAATTTTTTATTAGAATCGATTTTTGTTAGGGTAACGACGAATCGATACCCTGGTACATCTTTATGAAAAAGGGGGGTCACGAACTGTCGTGACCCCGGTCATTAATGGAAGTGTTGAGTAACAAAGGAAGTGTTAAGAGAAAGCGGCGTGCAAGATTTACAGGCACAGATGCGAGTTTTTGCGTTTTTGTGGGAAATCGTACATATTTTTAAACCTATGTAAAAAGTAAAAATTCTCTAATTAGTCTGGAAACGATGGACCTAACTTTTTCATTTTGCGAAAACGGGTAAGATTGGCTATAATGTAATTTTAAACTTAATCTTTAATGTTTTCGAATAGTCGAAAATGTTTTGGAATCGTGGAGGACTGTTATGTGTGAGTAGTGAGGATGGCTTTTGGAGAAGTATGACAAACATGCTTCAGTTTATTTTTCATAAGTAAAAGTGTACGAATAACAGAAAAAAGTAAAAAGTGAAAAGTGAATAGTGAAGTTTGAAAAGTAAAAGAATAAAAAACAATGCCAAAGCGTAAGAAAGAATTTTTGCGGTTTCGAATCATATCTTAAAGGCAAAAGATGGCAGGGAGAAATGAAAACACTAAAAGAAAGAGAAGTACAGTACGTCTAACATTGCTACAAGAAAATTATCAACAAAACAGAAATAATAAGACAGAAGAGCAACTTGAAAATTATAGGGAAACATATCCAATCAGAGAAAATTTATGTAGAGGAAGAAAAACAGTCTTATATATATAATTTTATTACATATAAATGTACGAACAAATAAAATCCCAGCGAAGCGGGTCCTTGCAGCTAGATTCTAGATTACTTAGAAAAACAGTCTTTTATATATATAAAACAAAAACTATATTACATACAAATGTACGAACAAATAAAAACCCAGCGAAGCGGGTCCTTGCAGCTAGATTCTAGATTACTTAGAAAAACAGTCTTTTATATATAAAAAACAAAAACTATATTACATACAAATGTACGAACAAATAAAAACCCAGTGAAGCGGGTCCTTGCAGCTAGTAGTATANATCCATGCAAGTAAGGTAACGGTATATTAAAGTGACTATGCCCGACCTAATGTAAACGACAGTAGCGCCCATAGTAACAAAATTTGGAAGATAGGCGGTGCAAATCGAAAACGAAAACAGATAGAGCAAACTTAATACTTAGACCGAAAGAATGGTATTTTATAATGACTATTTTGACGTTACTGCCTATTTTTGCCTAAAACAGATGTTTAGTCTGTTTTCATATTTTTAAAATGTTTTTATTAATTTTTTCGTTTCGTTTTTTGCGAAGGTTTATTTTAATTCTTAAATTATTAATTAACATGCTGTACTGCTTACATTCCAAGACGATTACATTCTTACAAATTTTCCCTCCATCATTCCCTCCGGAAACGGCAATTAACCGCACCTTGTCTTTTGTCACCAAGTTATAAAATCCCAACTTCTGCCAAAATAATAGCCTGACAGTCTAATGCTGATCAGTTTTATTTTTGTTTGAAGTATTCACTCGTGAATAAAATTTTAGCGAAAATGCCGAAAGTTAAAACATCTAAAGCCTCATTAAATCGACAATGGCTTCAAGAATTCCCCATTACACATCACATGGCAAGATTAATTAATCTGTGCCAAGTCTGTCAGTAAAAAAATTATTTTCATAAATTAAAATATTACTGCGAATTTCATATTGTATATATAATGTTAATATATATAAAATATAAAGTAGTTTAAAAGCAATCAATAACAACAAATAGTAAAATATAATAGTATTTGTAGGTGTCCAGTGAAAAGAAATACCACCTCACACAACACTTTCGAGGTGTTCTGTATAAATCAAACGTTGAAGGAAAATATAAAATGAAACAAATGTCCTTGACATAGACTTCAGAGACTTCATCGAAGAAAAATGAGTTTAGTGCTGATTTGTATCGAGCTATTATAGCAGCAAATATTCCATTTAAAACTGGAGAACACTCATTTCAGAAAATTCTTGGGGAGTCCTGCCACCAGAAAATCTATTGAAATTCGATACTTCGAAAGAATTATGTGCAACGTAGGCTACGTACGAAAATATTGTATCCAGGATAAGACACTATCTTAAGGACTGTTACTTGTGGTTCTTTGTTAATGAAACAACAAGCAATCACGGACGTTACGTTGCCAACTTGATTATTGGAAAGCTTGAACCTCATGTACTGTACCCTCCAGATTTCATCTGATTTACACCAAACAGTTGACTAAATCTAACAATGAAACAGTGGCTCATTTTATGAACAATGAAAGAAAGATGATTAATCCTGATGAAGGCAAAGTTCTTGTAGCCATAATAGATGCTGCTTCATACATGGCTCCTGCCATTAAAACACTTAAGGTTTTTCCCTGCTCTCCTTAGCTCATGGTCTTAATTGAGTAGCAGAACATATCAGAGCAGAATATAAGAAAGTGAATAAACTCATCTCCTCTGAGAAGATGAGTTTATTAAAGCCTCGTCTAGAGTGCAAGCTTTTCGGCCGGTGGTCCCAGATGTTGCTCTTCTCCCAGAACCCGTGCTCACTCGTTGGGGAACTTGGCTGAAAGCTGTTAATTAATTAAATACTACAGTGAACATTTCTCCGATATCAAAAACTTCATTAGCGGACGATGCAGTTTGTGTAATTAAAACCAATAAAATTTTGAATGGCATTTATGTTCAGAAAGACTTCTTATACATCGAGTCTCATTTCACATTCATTGCAGATACTATTACTGCTCTTGAAAGTAGTGGGAAACCTATATGTGAACAAATTGATCTAAACAGAACAAAGCAAAAATAGCTTGATGCACCAGGCACTGCTGCAGAAAAAGTGAGGAAAAAGTTGAATGCAGTGCTTCCAATGAATACTGGAAGTGCATGTTTGTTGCGGCTGATATTTTAGTTTGAAAAAGAGCATAACTGAAAGTGAATTCCCAGTTCATCTTCTTCCAAGATTGAAATACTGTTCGTTATCTTCAGCAGATGCGAAACGCTCTTTCTCTGCATATAAATTAATTCTCCGTGTCAAACAATGCAACTTTTCTATTGAAAATACGGAAAAAGTGCTCGTACAGTACTATTTTGTGAAAATAACTATGGGAAACATAGTGAATAAGAAATGTAAAGACAATCATGTTTGCATCATTCTGAATACGCGCATTTCTGTTTTGAATATATATGTTTATCTACTTATTATTTTGTTTTAACAGTGTACATTTTTACTACTTACTGTTTTACCAGAACCTCAGTTTATTATTGTTATTTTATCAGCACTACCGTGTTTTAATGAAAAAATTTTTCTTTTATCGCATGCTTAGCCTTTTTTTAATGTTCAACAAATCGAATCCACGTGTTAAATGTAAGTCCACATCATTTGTTCATTCCTGACAATTACGGTATTTTTAAAAAAATTGTTAATCTCCTATTATTTTTGTAGCAAAAATGCTAATGAGGGACACCATGTCCGAAATGCATTCTGAAAATAAAATAGTGTTGTTCTAAATCTAATTTCATGTCCTGCGGTGGAGTAATAAGTCTAGTGGTAAATTAAAGCCAATCTTAGTGCTTATAAGCCATTCAAAACACTAGACAAGAAGCGTGTCATAGTACAGTCGACCCCCCTATAACACGGTAAATACGTTCCGTTCTTTATGAATCGATTTCTTACGAGTCCTTGCCAATCACAGCCCGACACGTGTGAAGTTTACGGACTACATCTTTTTGAAAGGTTTACTTCCATAAAATTAATCGATTCTAGACTAATTCGACTCAAAATACGTATATTTTGGGGGGGGGAATAATCCGTATAAACTACGCTATAAACAAAAAATTGTAGGATTACTTACCGAGTTTGCACCGTTCGACGTCGCCATTGCTCAAGCTTGTTTTCGTCGCGGAGCAACGCACCAAACCGCGGCAGCGATTTCTGATAAGTTATTTTTCTGCGAAAACTTCGTTGAACTTTGGAGACATCATTAATATAAATAATTTTTATGGCCGTTGAATAAGAAATGTTTNTTTAATTAAACAAACGAATAATTTTCACTTAAATTCCAAATATAAAGTTCTCAAAATAAAAAGTCACTCGCAGTGTCAACGTCCTGACACGCCCCAATTTTTTAAAATATAAATTATTTTCAGATGAAAAATTTCTTGATTAAATTAAGATTATAAGTATTTAGAAAACTTTTCAATTTATTTCATTTTAGTTTTCATAAAAAATCTTGAAACAATAAGGCAAAGTTTTATATATTCTTTCTAATTATCATAAAATTAATTTAATTTTCAATAATAATGTTTACAATTTGTTCTAATATCCGAGTAAATTAAAACACGACAACTTAAAATAATATTTTAACAATAATACAAAGTAAAATAGGGACACAGATCTCGAGCAACTCCAAAGGAAAACAAGAACAACACTTACTAAGCATAAACAACATCACCCTAAATCCGCCATAGAAAGATTAACCCTTCCACGTAAAGATGGTGGACGTGGCCTGATTGACATTATAAACCTACACTACAAACAAATACAGTCACTGCAAGAGTTTTTCTACAGGAAACAAGAAACATCAAAGTTACATAAAGCAGTAATTCTAGCAGAGTCAAATAGCACACCATTAAACTTACACTCACATCATACAGATATAACACAACACATAAAAAGCATAGACACCATCAAGCAATCGTGGGCTCGAAAGGCACTCCATGGCAGGCATCCTTATGACCTGGTCCAGTATTTAGTTGACAAAACTGCGTCAAACAGCTGGTTAGATCGAAAATGCCTCTTTGGGGAGACGGAAGGATTCATGATTGCCATACAGGATCAGGTCATAAATACTAAAAACTGTAGAAAACACATACTCAAAGATACAACACTCGCAATTGACACATGCAGAAAATGTCACATCATGCCAGAAACTATACAACACATTACTTCTGGTTGCAAGCTCTTGGCACAGACAGATTACTTACATAGACACAATCAAGTAGCAAATATAATACACCAAGAGCTTGCAAAGAAACACAAATTGNTATTTAAACATTAATTATAAGTTACCAGTATAAGGTATTAATTTAACTATCTTTATAGTGAGATCAAACCTCTAATGCTAATTGAAATAATCATCACGGTTATATTATATTATAATAATTATCAAAGAATTTTAATTATCAAATTATCAGATAAAATAATCACAATTTTAGAAACTTCAAAAAAATTAAATGTCATAATCAAAATTAATTAATGGTAAATTGTACTTCAAAAAGAGTAACTTGGCAGCTTTATCCCCCAAAAGTCTATTACGATGAGGATCGTAAATAATTCCTGCTGCACTGAAAAACTGCTCACTTGGAACGCTTGTTGCAGGTGATGATAAATATGTGCGAGCCATGTGACTAAGACCTCCAAATTTTTTACTATTAATCTCCCAATACTTTAATGGATCTTGGTCTCTTGATAATCTTTTTTCTTTGGCATATTCTGTGAGCAAATTAGCATTAGTGTATGATATTTGGTTTTCAGATTCCTCATCTTCATCGTCACTATCTAACATATTAGCCATAGAGTCTTCTAAATTGTTGCAATATTCTTTTCTTACAGCATTTGATTTTTCTGTGCTAGTTGTAGTTGTTGTGATATTTACTTCTGTTTCTAAAGCTGTAAGTAGTTTCTGTTTTATATCTTTGATAAGAAAATCACTGAAAAATTTACCTTTGTAACGTGGATCTAAAAATGTTGCTATTTGGAACAATATATTTTTGTCGATTTCAGAAAAACGATAATCTAATTCATTCTTCAAAGAAGACAAAAAATCAAGAACGGCAGGTGTGCTGATGTTGAGAGTTTCCCCACTATTAGCAGAAATTTGAATCTCGTCATACAATTTATTTAATGCTCGTACTAGAGGAATAACGTCGGATATACATATGTTTTGTGCGCTCAATTTTTTTGTGGTATCTTCCAGATGCTTCAGTACTCTCACAAATTCTTGAATTAAAATCCACTTTTCGGCATCAAACTGTACTATTTTATTATTAGTAGAATAAAGCGACAACGAATCCTTAATGCAATCAAGTTTTTCCAACATATAATAGCTGGAATTCCAGCGTGTCAGCGAGTCTTGCAAAACTTTTAAAACTCTTTGATTGAGTCGAACTTGTATTTTTTCTAATTCTTGCTTTGCCATTGTAGAATGGTTGAAATGTCCTGCAATTTTTCTGCATTTTGTAAGTAACATGGATATTGCATCAACATTTTTAATAGCTTCTTTGACCACCAGATGCAGCTGATGTGCTGTACAGTCAATATTATTTATGTCAGATAAAGTGCAGGCACGCTTCATGTTGGATCCCCCATCTCTTACTATGCAGTGCACATTCTGTTTTGGGATTCCCCACTCTTCGAGCATACATTGAAATATTGCCGAAATGTAATCTCCCGTGTGGCGTTCGTCAAGAATCTCCGCTTTCAAAACGATATTTTTTCTTATAAAATCTTTTGTAATACCATGACATGTTAAGGATAATAATGAAACTCCTGACGAAGAATCTGACCAGATATCTGATGTAAAGGAAACTTTCTCAAAATCCTTCAACATGATCTTTATTTTCGATGACACTTTATCGTAAAGTTCGCTGCAAACAAGTTCCGTAAAATATTTCCTGCCTTTTAGAACATAATTTGGAACAACATGATTCAACAATCGTCGGAACCCCAATCCTTCTATGTGTTGAAAAGGTAAATCAGATAAAGCTATCATTTCTGCAATTAAATAGTCAATTTTTATTGATTTGGGGTTTGTATTATCCCACATTTTGAGTTTTTCTATGTATTCGTTAAAAAATGTTTGTCTAAATTCTCTTTTTACCGTTTGTAAAGATGTTCCCTGTTGAACGTTTTCGTCGGCACTCTTCTTAGCGGAGTCTTCTTTTAAGAATAAAGCATATTCTTGTGGATGTTTCCTCTGGAGGTGATTTTTTAACGATGTTGTACCTTTACCCTTACGGGAATACTTTCCTTCACAAATTTTACATTTAGCACATTCGTCATTTACTATCGTAAAATATTTCCATATTATACTACTAAACTTTTTTGTCGACATTGTTTTTAATTTAATTCAACACTCTCCAAAAACACAAACGTAACCTACGCTATCCCGTGTCACACTAGCCACAAACCAGTGTTTCCCAACGTGGGGCGTGGGCCCCACAGGGGGCAATTGGATTGCTAAAAAGGACAATTCGAAAATGGACTTGTCCAGAGTTTAAGTTAACCGTATAGCCGTTGTATATGTTAGGGAGACATAAGAATTTTAGAAAGGCTTAAGTGGGGCATAGCACAAAAAAGGTTGGGAAACACTGCACTAAACTATTGTGGCGGTACGCTATATTTTTGTAAATATTAATTTTAGTTTAGTTTCGTTTCTTCTTTCTACCCTTTGTTCTATTGTTCTATTTTCTTCTAGAACTTTCTTATCTATTCCCTGTCCCTTGGGTGGGATGAGCAGTTCCTAGAAATTTGAGGAGCAAAGGTGTAAACAGAAGCCGGAGAAAAAAGAGAAGTGACGTAGCAGGTCATTCGTAAACCGGACGGCAGAGTGTACGGACGAAGTGAGAATACTGGGAGTCGTATTTTTAATGACCGGATAGTTCGGAAATAAGTTCAGAAAAAAGTTCCTGTTTTAAGGTCGTATTGAGGACTGTGAAAGGAAAAATCCTAATTATTGAAGAAGAGAACTGGCCAGTTATAGGAGAAGGACGTGTGTTATCCCACCCAACAGTACGCATAAAGAAACAAGCCGAAAAAAGGGACAAAACTCCAGATATCCGTATTTCTATCTTATCTACCTTTTTTTCTGTCTTCTTAATTCTATCCCTTTTTCTGTTATTAGTGTTAAGTTCGTGTTTAAGGTTAGTTTTAAGGTTCCGGGTTATATTGTTGCGATCGGGATCTGTATTGTACACGTGCTTTGGATACAGCGAACTAATATTATCGTTGTAATTTCGCATGCTACTGTTTGTACCGTGAAGTTGGAATTCCCCGAAATAGAATCTTTATAAAGACGCGAAATAGCTTAATTGGAAAATTATATCAACTTTCTGTTACTTTATCCTGTCTGCCTTTGTGGTGAATTCTAATTTAGCGCACTTTCACACTATAAACAAAAACACGCGCAGTGCAAGTCAAAACACGTCGCGTTATTAACGCAAAGCGTCAACTATCGGTCCAAGGTCACACGCATCGGCGCCGACTGAGTACGAAAGTTGAGATCCGTATCCGCGGATCTTGACACTAATTATCCGTATCCGTAACCGTATCCGCGGATATACATTTTTAATGATCCGGCACATCACTAATCAAAACACACGATCGAAGTACAGTAGAGCATCGATTATCCGACCCTCGATCAACCGTCACATCGGTTAACCGACCGCGTTCTAGTCGGCAAATTCAAATGTCTGCTAGTGATGTGGCGCTACAATATTTGGCTATGTCTTGGTTACTTTAATATTATTTTTACGTGTTTTAGATGGTAACACTGGCTCGACTGTGAAAGGGAGCCAGTATTTAAACGAGGCTTAATTTCCTCATTTTTAACGATACAATAGCGACGATTATTATTTTTAAAGAATTTTTTAGGCTTAACATCGATGAAAATTCAACGTGAAGTAGGTTAATAGAGATATACTAATTACATGGGATATACTAATATACTATACTAATAATGTATTTTTTCATATTTTTCGGTTATCCGTTTTTTCAGTTATCCGACCAACCGCAATCCCCAATTGAGTGGGATAATCGATGCTCTACTGTACATAACTCGTATTTCGTATGTATTATTCGTACAGAATATACTCTCATGTATTATTTCACAGTTACAATGAGACATTTTTAAGATCGTAAGACTTTCATCGGCGGAGCGTAGGATTAATGATGAATTTTTAGTCACCCGAGTCCTGTCGATCACCTAATCCTGGGCTTTGTGAATAAAACTTTTGTATTGTACTCAACTAAACATAACAGTCGTGTTCGAACAATTCGCTTTCTTCGAAAACTCAATTTGTTGTGTGTCCGCGTAGTCTTTCTCATTGCACTAGTATGTTTTCAGTATTTAGGCTGCAATTTAAATAGATTGTAGACCTGCAAATTACCACTACCTGTCTGTCCTTCTTTAATCTTGAGTACGGAGTAAGATAGATGAAAGTCCAAATAAAATATAGAAAGTGTCCCCTATATAGTTAATTGAAAGGAGTTAGATGACTGGCATGATTGTGTCGTCAGAAACAGTATGATATACAGGGGCAACACACCACTAATTTCAGGCAGACAGCTTATAATTAAAATTAAAATTAAAAAGTGCATTCCGGTATTATGACGACGAAACAATAATTTCTCATTTTTCTTCATTTTTGACGTGTTTGGTTAAACAAGAATTAAAACAAAACATTAAATTTTTTCTTTATTTTATACTTCTAAGAACCATTTAAAATTTAACTTAGAAATTACATATCAAAATTGAATAAAATAGAAATTATAGCAACATGAAAGTACACAAATATAATTTATCTGCAATCAAAATTTACAGAGAAAAAATTGGTCATTGAATTTTATGTATTGTCTGTATGGTAACGTGATTAAATACGGAGATTAAAACAGTTCAAATTAATCTTCCGAATACCACAAAACGTCGATTAATGAATCTTGTCCATGATTCTGGGCACAATATTGTAACAAAGAAGCGTCGTTCTTCTCTATTTCGTAATCTTCTCCTTTCAAATATTCCACAAAGTACGAATCTGCCAATTTTAAGATAATGGAAAACAAAACACTTTCAACGAAAAGCAAATAATGGTTGAAATGTCTGTTCTGATTCCCTTGCTCCACGTTGAATATCTTTCTTCTAAAATATGACATAAATTTTTATAAAGTTATTTAAAATACATAAAAAATTACTTGCAATTAACAACTGAAATACCCTTACATCAACCATCTGGTTAATTCCAAAATCCACGAAATTGTCGTAGCTACGGTAATCAACAGAAGAAATCTGTGTGTTTCGAGTGTATTGAATGATGCATGAACATACTTTGTTATTACAAACATTGAAATGACGAACAAGCTGACTGACGTGCTGAACATTACCTGGAAAGAAATACAGCAACGAGTTGCTTAACTTTTCCGGCCAAAATAATTAAAAGCCCTCCATATAGGCAGGACTAACGACCTCCCGTCTATCTCTCCATTCCCTTGACCTTTAACCACCAAAATTTAAAAGGATCCATCCCCTATAGTGCAAACCTTCTAGCAAAATTTCAGAAATATTCGAGAATAGTAAGCCTCTAAGATGAATAAAATAGTGACCACCCCACTCACTAACATCCTGGCATACGGAATGTTTCCAACCTTTTTTAAAGTTCACGATAAACAAGGTGATGTCAGTACCTGTCAGATGTAATTGTTTCCAAAACACCGCATCAAATATTAATATCAGATTCCGCAATGGCTAACTTTAACATTTTCTTACAATTCGAAACCGTGTCTTTTATCTATATTCATTCTTATTAATATTTTCATTTGGTCAATCTTTACTAAAGTGGACTGCCATAGCCACACAGTAGGTTAGATTAGAACGTGGGTCCCCACTCTGAGGCCATGACAGTCCACGTAAGTAAAGATTAACCTTTCAATTTTTTCGATAACTGTATTTACGTCATTTCTAATATAATAGGCCTATAAACCATTTTTCTGTTGAGGACAGACTACTTACTTTGTCATTTAGAGAACTTCCATTAAATAAGTTAAAAAAACACAGTTATCAGTAGAATGATAATGTCATTCGTATACAACATTATTAAAATACACTAAATGTGAAAACTCGTAAAAGGAAAGTGGAATCTAACAATGCAGACAAAAGCGAAACTTGCAGATAAAAATAAGAGTGATGAGACAAGGAATTATGCAAATTAATGCGTATAAAATTTTTCAAATACTTTACCTTAGTTTCGCATTTTAAAAAATAAATGAAATAATAATCATCATTATTTTTCAGATGGAAAAATGTCATTTACAAGTACAATAATTTACATAGGCACAAATATAAGCTTTTAGCTGCAGAAACACATTGGCTGAGACCGACCGTAGCGCCTCTAGCGAAATCGTAAGGAAGAAGAACAAACACGTGTTAAGGAATGTCGCGTGTATCTCCAGTAGGGTTGGAACTGATGACGATTTTACTCGTTATTAGCATATAAAATTTTGTTATGAAACCTATTTCTACCATAAAAGTTAAGCCTTTGCCATTTAATAATAGTTAAANTCATTTACAAGTACAGTAATTTATAAAGGCACAATACAAGCTTTTAGCTGCAGAAACACATTGGCTGAGACCGACCGTAGCGCCTCTAGCGAAATCGTAACGAAGAAGAACAAACACGTGTTAAGGCGTGTCGCATGTATCTGCACTAGGGTTGGAACTGATGACGATTTTACTCGTTATTAGCATATAAAATTTTGTTATGAAACCTATTTCTACCATAAAAGTTAAGCCTTTGCCATTTAATAATAGTTAAAAAATATAAAATTTATTTTAAAATTTTTAAATTTGAGCTGAAACTTCAAATCTGAAAAAGAAGTTTACGATTTTATAAGTAACAAATTGACTTAAATCTTGCGATAATACACACTACCGTTTGTAAAGACTGCAAAAGAATGAAGAAATTATGCGATTGAACTGAAACTTACAGGAAATTATAAGCAGGCGAAGACATGCAAACGATTAGAATATTAGAGTGATAGCACATGAGTCTACAGTCCCTTGATTATCAGTGTCGCGACAATGGGTTGTCAAATTTTCTATTGTTTGGTTGAATCACGTTGTTAAATCCGATATGTTCTGACAAAAAGTGCGTGTGGTTCTGCATGTTTTGAATGGTAAGTGTTCTTTAAAGTCGTTTATAAAGGAATCTAGAAGTTTTTGAACACACTTGACAACAGGTAGGCATGAATTTGCTATATTTTTCTGTGTACGTTCATATTTAAGCTTTAATATAAGGTAACAAATAAAAAAATCGATAATTAGCGTAGCTGTTTTCGTTAGATTTGATATCCGCTTAAGAGATGTTATTACTAAAACGAAAAAATATATATATAAACTGTATTGTACAAAAAGAAGTAGAAAAATTAATGTAAGGTAACAAAATATAACCAAAATTTAATTTTCTACTAATTTTTCCGAAGTTATAGCTCCTTAGAAAACCGTCCATCCACGAAGAATATGTATGTTTAAAGAGCTTTTTAAAGAAAATATAAGATTGAATTGAATATAATATTGTATTGAAGAAAATATAATGTTTGTATAAAATGTTGTAAATGGAAAAGTTCCATAATATGTAATATTGTCGAGAGTGCAATCTAAAAAAGAACAAAAATATCAAATTAATATTCTCATTTACGTATAAAATTCAAGTTTGAAATGCTGTATCTAGCATTCTTTCACTTCTAGTCTATTTCATAGCATCCATGACAGATCACCATGCTTTTTGTTATATTCGTAACAGCGGAAAAATAGTTTTTAAAAATTATTAAAATGTAACACACGGAGTACAGAACAATAGACTTTCTGTAATGATGATACAAATTAAATACATTTCTGCAGTTGGAACGAGCTTTCTTCACCAGTGGCCGAGCATATAACATCACTGAACACTGATAAGTGGTCGTGGGTTGTCGTCTCGGCAGCGTACTGGACTTTTTCCTGGTTCCTTCATGTTTGAAACATCTAAATAAGGGTAAAACTCCCGTAGAAAGTTCTCAGAGGGCAAGCTCCCTAGGCAGGCCTCTCGTTTGTCAAGATGCCGTATTAAAAAACAAACAATTAAACGAAGTATATTAAGCAAAGAAATCTAAATGAATTGATATAGAGTCTGTTTGGCGCGAACGTGATGAGTTGTAATGAAAATCACTTGTGTTAGAGGATCGGGTGACAACTGTAACCATCAAAGGAACGGCGGTGACAGTCCCCAAAAATCGGTTTGTTGCTATTCGCATTTTTCACCGGATGCTCGCCTTCTGGTGTTTAAAAACAAAACTATTCTATCTGGGTCGTTTGATTCATGATTCATTCTTGTGTATTGTTAGCAATAAACATGAATAGCGATAGAAAAAGCAAAGCCTTCTATTGCGTTCCAAATTGCAATTTCAAAGCCTTACGGGGCCTGATATAAGTTTTTGTCTATTCCCACACGAAAAACAGATGATTATTGTAACGATGTCGACTATAGTTCAGTCGGTTATATTTATGAGCTTCAGTCGGTGTAAATCAGTCGGTTATATTTATGAGCTTCAGTCCATGTAAATCAGTCGGTTATATTTATGAGCTTCTCCAAATTATGAGTGAATTAGACTGTTAAAAATTGGCAGTTTCCGGATTAGTTGTCCAGCTTTACACGAACAAGTTATGCTGTCAATTTTAACACATATTTTCATAAAGTTTAAAATGCCAGTAATTTTGTGTGGGACACGTTCGAATTTCAAAAGCCCTAAGCTGAACTCTGTAAGGCCCCTTACCAACCCTTCACAATTTTAAGAGTCAATCATAAAAGGAAAAGAATTAAATCAGACTATGACTCTGATTTAATACGGATATTGGAAGAAAAAGATGTGAGGTTTCAGTACTCTTCTGTTTTATAATTTAATTTAATTAAATTTTATACCCATTCTATTAAAAATCTTGGTTTTTATCAATTATTTAAAAAAAACCTTATGTTAATTCTTAGAAAAAAAAATTAATGAAATACTACACAAAATAAAAAGTAAAGTATACTTTGTTAGTTTGTATAAAAATGTTTATTACAAAATATGACTTCAATTTTCTTTTTTGTACAAATGTTTGAGACCCTGACCAACAACTTACATAGCTTTTTACTTGTAAATCCGGCCCTGATGGGACAATGTCAACGCTGATGTTTTTAACACAAAGGGCACAAATATGTATAGAACGATCTCCCTCATTTGTTTCGATACCACATAATGACGTGTCCAACTAGGAATAATTGTTCTCCTCCTATAAAATTTCTGGATAAACAGCTACAAGCTGCATATGTCATTACATCGGACAGTGATATACGATTAATTTTATATTACTAGTTACAAGCGACTTAGATAAAGTAGCCATTTTGAAAAAATGTAGCGCCCTCTATACTCCATGAAAAACGCGAATATTTATTTGACAACTTGCAATAATAGGTCGGAAGGTTCTGTGAAAGCGTCCTTTAGCAACTGAGAACTTGCTGAGTGATTAACTCCCAGGTGTGAAATATGATATTTAAACGATAAAACGATTGTTAAAGAAATAGGTTAGACTGTAGTTAAGTAAGTAAACAAGGCTGCTGAGTCTCACATTATTATATCTATTTTAAAATGTCTCGTACGTTTTATTTCTACTTTTAGTATCTATCGTTTTTAAAGCGATAAAGGTGAAATGAGGGTAGAGTTTTGTAAAACATCCGAAGAAGAGGAGGGGATTAAGAAACTTGAAAACACTGGGACAAGAGGAGAGGGGGAGTAAAAATTTAAAGAAAAATGCAGACGTAACTTATGGATATCCCCATATGAATATTTTCAAATGCAGTAACCCATCAATAAACGTAATTTATTGAACATTAATTTTCAATGGTAATATCTGGAGTGACCAAACGAAATAGGATGCAAAGTTCCTTTGGCTTCTGTCAACAAGCACTTGCCTCACTCTCAATTTATTCTTACGTTTTTTTCGTTATTAGCTTAATATATTGAACGTGAATATAAACGTTAATATTCATAAAACGCGTAAAAACGTCATTTCTGTCATCAAAATGATAAAGTCTGTCTTTATTTCCCTGTTATTTCAATAAAACTCCATAATTTTGCTCGTGTAATTACTAATTGATGCTTACGAAAATCTGATGTGATTATAGCGTTATATAACGGATATCACATATTTTGTAGTTTATATTTAGCCTTTGCAATCGATAAGCTTTTATAATAGGTAAACAACTACACGTTTCAATTAGTAAAGTAAACCATTACATAGAGTTACGATAAAATACATGATGGATAGTGCTTGAGAAAATTTAATTTGGCACGACTTCAAACGAGCTATTAGAAAATTAGAATTGCATAAAAATTAAACTAGCGTCGTTATATATCCCGATATTTCGAGTGAATTTCTGTTTATATTATGTTCCGCAGAAGCACCGGCAAGATGAATTGAAATATTGAGGAAGAAATTTGCATGAGCTGTTTCCTTGCACCATGTTGGACCACGGCCCTGGTTTACGGTTTGGATCCATTCCGAGTTTGTTTTTGTATGCAACGAATTTACAAACCTTAATATCAAAACTTAACGAACATCTACGTTCGATGCCTCCAGTTTATATTATGGCAATTTACAATTCTTTTAACGTGGCAATCGTTACCACATTGAGGTGAATACGCATTGTGTCTTGGATGGTTTGACGTATTTCGAGACGATGGCAAAATAATAAACATTTCTCTTGTTGTATTATTCCTTACTTATTCGATCATTCTGACCTTCAACAGCCACAACAAGATCAATCTGATTACGAAATTACGAAACGAAAGGTTGTATGAAAGAATAGACGTCTACTATAATGCTTTAGTAAAAGTCTCCTTCTATGTTTCATTCGTCGCCATATTATTCACGATCGTTTTTCAATTTGTCAACCTGAATATTTATTATCCGGATATTGAAAAAAAGCAACACTTTCAATTTGAAGCTCTAATATGCACTGTTGCATATGGATTTGTAACAACTTTAACTATAGGAGGCATGGCACATGGTTTACTGTTGGTTATTTTACTCATACGTATTTCTTACAGAGAGTTTGAAGAACTTTGTTCGGAGTTCTGCATTATAAGGAACAGTGACAGAAATTTAAGAAAGAAATTACAAGATTTGATGATCTGTCACCAAGAATTGTGGACTTTTACAAATCAGTTGAACACAAAATTCGGTATAATTTTGGAAGTTATTTATTTCGGAATAATTTGGGGAACGAGCTTTTTCTATTACGCTTATTTGTATATTCACACGAATGGAATTTTAAGAATTTGGATATTCATGCTGATGATTGCTCTTTCATTTGTCTGCATTATATGGGGCTGTTTTCTATGCTGCATTGCTTTCACGGTATTTATTATTATTATTATTTTAAAACATTTTATATATTTTAATTGTATTTGTTTTAATATTTTAGATGCAAAATGGATTTCAAGACATTCGGCAATTTGCAACTTGCGATTTGAATTTGTTACAAAAACTAAAAGTTATTTGTGATTTTATTGTTATTATAAATTAGATTTGTTTAATAAAGTTAATATTGAATATAAATTCTTTGTCAGGTGTTAGATTTCATGAAAAGATTTGGAAAAGTCTCCTTGTGTCTGTCCATTGGTTTCTGCTACGTGGATAAGAGGATCCCTCTGAAGGTAGCTACTTTTTTATTTAAAATTGTCAGCAGATTATAGTTACGCTCTTTAACTGTTAATTGTATCTTGGTCCATATTAATAAGAATTTTATATATTTTCACTGGTAGATGGCTTCAACTCTACACTTCGTGTTCTCGGGTTTATTAAAGTTGAAGAATGCAGCAAGTTCTCATAGAAGCTGTCGGCAGACGTTCACTAACTTCTCCGGTTAAAGAGAAAACAATCGAACTTTATTCACGTGTATCACAACAATAATAACGTGTTTATTACAGACTTGCCAGTGATTATCGCAGTTCAATTAAATTTATTCTGTTATTTGTTACGGCTATTTCGAAATTAATTGTTCTTTGTATTGTTTTTCGTAATCAATATAAATTCAAGTTTACTTAGTAGATATATTTAAATTAAGTTTTGTAATATTAAAATTCCATTCTATAGACTGACAGCTTACGTTGTATTTAGAAAATATATAAATCTTTTGTGATAAAGTGAATAATTCTGGATTTGTTCAGTATAAAATCACGCAACTGTGACCGCATCATTCAAAAATTAAATGTAAAATAATAAAGGAATTTTTAACATTTATCGAATATATACCCGAAAAGTAAATTTATAATTGTTTTGAATAAAAAGATTGAAACATAAACTCTTGTTTGAAATATTTAGCTTTATTTTTCCGAAACGACCCACCAGTCGCCAAGCGGTTTTCGTTACCCGAACACTTGGTGTTCGGTTGTGGGTTCGGGTCTCGCTCGGACAGGCGGGCCACGTGGTTTTCCGAGTTTTCTCTACGTCTGTAATGTTTTTTGTAAAAAATATTCCGTTGCCTTTTGTAATTGCCTTGGTCTTTTGAGTAGACTAAGCTTTGTTTTATGAATATACTAATGAGGAGTGAAAAATTGAAATGCATATATGAGAAAAACTAAGACAATAAAGAACAGTAATGGTTTTAAAGTCTTTTTAATACCAGTTTATTGTTTTTTTTTTATATTTCATCTAGGATAGAGTCGGCAAAGAGATAACTACGAATTTTATCAGTTATCAAATTTTATATATTTTTAATATAATTTTAGTAATTAAATACTTGACTTTAGTAAATATGAGTTGAGAGTAATTACTCTTAATCTTTTTAATAGATTTAACGTGCAATTATTCATTGTTACATTTTTAGAAATTTTTTTTTCAATTTAATTCTTCAATTTTTAATCATATTTTTAATTTATTATAATTAAAATATATGCTTTCCACCACAAATTAGTACTGGCTTGCCAATGTATGTCATCATACTTTTCCTTCAATGATAAAGAAATGCCGGTCATCTATCGCCTTTCGGGAGAAATATTTTGTATCGAAATAACTGACTTTCGTTCTTCTTCGGAGGTTCGTCTATAGTTAATCAGGCCTCCTGCCCGACTACAGACCATATTATATCCCCGTTTTGTTACCTTTAACTCTCTCCCTCACCCTCGCGAAGGTAGGAGTTTCGAAAATTTCTTTCTTAGTGTACAATCTCATGACATACTTTAACTGTGTACCGAATTTCAACTTTCAACAACTAACGGTTTGGGCTCAGCGCTTATTACAGTATTATTATTTTACAGTATTTAGTGGGTTATACTCGGTAGATACCGGTGGCTGTGTGCTATGCCAGACCAGAGTCAAAACATAGCAAACATAAACTAGAATTAAATAAGTGTCAGTGTCTGTATTCAAAAATTTTCTAACAATATGGCATGTATTCAATATAGTGGCCTTCTGTAGTGTGATGTACAGTACCTGTATTTCAAAATTTATCAGTAACAGCAGTAAGCTGTTCTACGTGTTTCGACTCGATCTGTCACAACTCGAGTTAAAATCGTATTGGCAGTGTACTTCCTTTTCTCTTTTGTCTAACACATGGCTTAACACGTTTAGAATAAAGTTTCTAATTCGTTTTAAATGGAAAAATAAATTTTTCTCAAGAGAGATGTTAAGTCACTCAATAGATCTCATTATGTTTTTATATATTTCAGAGCTTATACATAATAACAACTCATTTTCTAGTACTTATCGCATGAGCTTTTATCTGTAAAATTCAGACAACTTAATTTAACAAAAGTTTAATTTAATGAAAGATTTGTAGATGAAAGGGGGGTTACTGTACTTCAAGTCTATTTTTTTAAATTAAAAATGAACCTATTCTCGGAATAGATGAGCTGCTGGGTAGACTTATAGGTGCGAAAATATTTTCTACTGTAGATATTCTGTCAGCCTATTGTCAGGTTCCTCTTCATTCTGAAGACAAAGAATCAACTACCTTTGTAACGAATTCTAGTAACTTCCAGTGGAATCGTTTACCATTTGGCCTAAAGATTTCATCCCAGATTTTTCAGCTAGTTTTCAATAATATCCTAAATAAATATAGATTTCCTTTTCTCATTAATTATTTTGATGACTGTTAAATTTTAGTCAGAACGTGGATGAACGCCTAAAACATGTAACACAAGTATTTAAATTATGTTCAAGAGAAGGTCTCTACTTAAATCTGAAAAAATGTCAGTTTGTTAGATCTGAGATTAATTATCTTGGGTTCAACATCAAACCAGAAAGTTACTCCCCCTCATTATCAAATATAGAAACTATACAAAAGTTAAAATGTCCAACTAATATCAATTACAAGGCTTTTTAGGGTCCATAAACCATTACCATAGATTTATTCCAAACTCTGCAAATTTAAGATCTCCTCTAAGTAAACTTCTAAAGATAAATCAAAACTTGGCTTGGACAACTAAATATTAAGAATCTTTTGAGAAATTAAAACGAGCACTTATCACCAGACCCATTTTAAACATATATAACCCTTTGCTCCCTACACATCTTTATACAGATGCTAGTGGAGATGGTATAAGGAGTATCTTGAAACAGGAACACCGTATTAAAGGATTACTTCCTATTGCACATTTCTCTAGGTCTTTACTTGAATATGAAATAAATACACCATTAGTGAGAAAGAATACCTTGCAATTGTAGCATCTATTGAAAAGTTTCACTTTTAACTCCATGATATCTATTTCACCATACACACTGATCATCAAGCTTTACAGTGGTTGAAAAGTATAAAAAAACACATGTGGAAGGATATTTATATGGACTTTGAAACTAAGCATGTATCAGAATGACATTAAACATCAGAAGGGAAGCCAGAATATAGAAGCTGATTATTTATCCAGAGCCCTCGTGAGCCATTTTGTTATCACCGAGGAAGTGCTTTCCAACCAGGATACCTCATTACACAACTCACCCAAGAAGGTCAAGAAGGAAGAACCACGTGCAAATGACGAACATCGAAAGACGGTAAAAAGAAACTTTACATAATTATTTATGATCGTTTGTATATGTTTGTAGCTGACAAAGTATCACTTAGAAGGCATGGCTTTTTTCATGAAAAGTCTCACCCCACATATCCGACTCGATGCTTATTCGTTGAAGAATAGTCAATTAGCTATAATATACCAATTACAGCTCAACAGGCATGTGAACAAAGCTTTGTTTTATCCAATAAACAAAAGAAGGGTGTTCCATAGATATAACATGGGAAGGAGGAGTTTTGTAAAAACTGTAATCAAGTCTGTAGCGATCTAAGCTTTGATTTGCTTTCTTGTATGTGTCTTTTGACTGTATCAACCAGTAAATGTTTTTTCCCCACCATCGAGCCATAAATATTTCGCAAAAAAATACCGTCCTCTCCCAGTGTAAAGTAGTTATAGGCGAGGAGACAGATTATTGGCGGATAAAATTGATAGTCAACTTCTGTTACACTGTAGTTGGTTACTTTCTGTCTATGTTGATATTAGATCAACGAATCAGCCACCTGTAAAAACAGTAGAGCTCAAATTTCCGCTAAGTGCCATCCCACTAAGGCTACAATCTTTGAAATATGTAAACATTCGGTATAAAATTGCTTGTTTCTGTTGTTTTTTAGCTCTAATTAGCTAATTTGTGAAATCTGGAATTTAGTAATCTAAAAATTTAATTATTTTTTATTCTGTTATATAACGTATTGAAAAAACACCATCTTAGTTGAGAACATTTGAAACACTCCTTTCATAACTATCAACATTCTACTGTTCCCACACAGACTTGCACAAAAGATTATAGTTAGCATTCAAATGTCGTCATTTGTTTTGGGTCCCGGGAACACCTATAACCTTTATCTCCTATAACAACTGATTACGTGACGACATCGGATGCTGTCGAGTTGAATCTCCGAACCCGCCATAAATTTCGAATTTTCGTTATTTTCTAATAAATTTTATATTACTTTCTTGTTATTACTTATATGCTAAGCATAACCTCACTAACCTAACATTGTTTTTTCGTGCTTTACAGAAAAAACTCCCACAAAAAATTTAAAAAAATTTTAATACACCAATTTTTAAAATATATTTCTAAAACATTTTAGCATAAAACTTAATTTTCTTTATTTCGTATTATTCAGAAACAAATTATATTTCACATGACAAAAAATCGCAACGTCACACGCGCCCCTGTTTGCTGTACAGAGCTAAATGCCCTTGAAAACAGCCGTTTGTCAATGTTTTCAGGTTAAAAATATACTGGAGTACATTCAAGCGATTAAAAAAAATCTTTGTCATGAAATGTTATTAAAATAATAGTAACAATAATGTATTTTTCNAAAATTTCATAACATTAATGTCCCTTATACACGATTTACCTTGCCAAATTTCCTTTTTTTAATCGTTACCCCATCTTAGATATTTAACGACGTAGACGCCAACACACACACAAATTTATATTTTTTGACGATTTTGGATTCGGAAACTCATGTCGTCAAGATTTGCAAAGAACTCGGAGGGTCAAATTTGACACGATTTCAAAAAAAAACGTTAAATATCTTATTAAAAGATGTCTAATGTTGACTTGAAATTACCTGTACATAAAAGTTTAGCGTACATGTACTGTACGTAAAACATACCACAGATAGTTTAAAATGAGAAACAATTTCCGTAAAATGTTGATGACATCATGAATTAAATTTATCATTCTGGGGTACTCAGAATAATGTACGAATAGTCAAAAATTTTCAGAAATTTTTTAGAAATTAATTGTTGTCAAATATCTCAGGATTCGTCCTTCATCAGTAGCAACTCTTTTGGAGCCTGACCGAACCCATTCTCCCTGTAGATGAAGAGGGATAGAACAGACTAAACGTGAGCAAATATCCAGAACTATAAAAATAATTTCCGTATTTAATGGTTGTTAACATTTTCACTTTGGATGAGTGGAGATAGTACAAAAAAATAACTAAAATTTTTATGGAAAATTTATCAAGTTTTATATATTTCAAATATAATTTTAGTAATTAAATATTTCGACTTTGGTAAAAATATTTTTGGTTTACTTAATTTAAAATATACGCCCTTCACTTCAAATTAGTAGTGTCTCGCCCCTATATGCCATACTTTTCCTGTTAGCCATATCATCCTGACAGTCATCTAACTGCTTTAAGAAAAATATTTGAATTTAAATATCATGACATTTAATGCAACTAAAGCAAACGCCCATGTATGAAACGTAACTGTTAATTAAAGAAAAATAATATTGCAATGAATTTAAATTTTAAAATGTTGATTTTGCAATTTTCATTTGTCTGGCATAAAACGAGAGTTAAAAATAATTTTTTAATTTCTTAGTGACAGAGCTTCCCGCATATAAATATTCAAGTTTGTCGATTTTACCTTGAAGCGAAGAGTTCGTTCAGAGTAACGGAGTAACGGGGCAACACTATAAGTGAGTAGCTTAAGTTTTTTTAAAGTTAAATATTATAACAGATGTAGAAGCCAAATATTGCCGAGAAAATTAAGCAACTCGTTGATAGAATTTTGTATCTAAAAATACTAACTTATATAATTCTTTTTTAACAGTAAATTATGTAATTTCTGAGTGGTTGACCAGAAATTTGTTTGGAATTAAATACGGTCTTTAAAGATCAGGGTGATAGAAACTTTATTTAATTATATTAAATTATTGTTATTACATAAATTATAGTTTAATAAAATTGAATAAAAGCAGTAGTAACTAAATGGAGTATAATCAATGTTAAATATAGTACAAACATTTTACTTCAGAAGTGTTATATTATGAATAAATACGCAATCGATTTCACCTGCTTCTGTCAACAAACCGCTAAGTGTATTTTTACCCTGTAAATAAAAACTTTCTTCCTGCTTGTAACTATATGAAATGACAACGCGTTTTTAGTGTTTAATAAAACTTTTTTTTTTAATCAACCGATATAATGTTTGTATTCTGAGGAATGAAGTTCGATATGTGTGATTTATCAAACGTTTATTGACTCACGTCGGTAAGTCCCGCTCAGGTTGTCAAAGGAAGGCTTGTAATAGAAAATTTAAGACTGTAGTTAGTGAAATCTTAGTCTAGTCAGGATAGGTTTATTATTCGCGTTCTAATTCGCAAATTTAAATTTATAATAAAATTTTAAAAACGAGGGCTATAAATTAAGTAGGGAGTGGATAAGTTCAATAGAAGGTCCGATATTTAATTTTTCTATCCCCATGAAAAATTAGTAAACCTATATTTTTTTCTTTTCGAAAATTTTATAACTTTAAAATAGTGCAGGATAAATGGAAAATTGTCGGGAATATCGAATAAAAAGTTATTTGTTGCAAAAATACAGTTATGAGGATAGTAGGCTTGTTTTTGCACTAATGTAAGGAAATTCTAATGCATATTTTTGCCGTCGTGATCGTTAAAAAACATCGCGAAGAAAACCGATCGAATATCACTTTTACTAGCATCAAATGTTCGAAAATTATAACAATCAAATGTTAAATTAAAAAACCTATTGTTAAAGGAGGAGAAAGTCAACCGTTGGACAAGTAAATAGAAAGAATCGTACAAGTCTCGAACCAAATATGGTCATAGCAGCGACATATAATGACAATTTTACATTATCGACGATCCACCTCTGACACAACACCTGCAAAATCAACCTTCATGTGCAACAACATCTGATCAGCTGATGAATTTTCTCACGCCTATATCGGATAACAGAAATATCACAGAAAACGGAAAAAAAACCTTCAAATTTCAGAGCCTTTCATATAAATGTGAATGTTGCAAAACAGTTTATGGAGCGATGATAAACAAAGAGTTATTTCTAATTGAATTATATGTTATGAGATCGTATCAAAAAATTAATCAAAACGAAAAATTGTGTGTGGCTCCACATGTTATGTGATTTTGTTAAAAGAAATTTTTATATTATTGATAATTATAAAATGGCAAACAACTTAATTTTGAAAGTATTGTTGAGTTTTATATTAAAAACAAATTATAAATACTAGTAGCGAATAAAATCTTCATTAAATCTTCACCTATAACTATCAAAATTTCATAACATTAATGTCCCTTATACAGAATTTACCTTGCCAAAATTTCCTTTTTTTATCGTTACCCCATCCTAGATATTTAACGACGTAGACGCCAACACACACCCAAATTTATATTTTTTGACGATTTTGGATTCGGAAACTCATGTCGTCAAGATTTGCAAAGAACTCGGAGGGTCAAATTTGACACGATTTCCATATTTTCCCTTGTAATTTGTACATAACAGCCAATATAGTAAAAGTACAGACTTAAACACTAATAATAATATACGAAGTTATGATGCAATAAGATTGTGATGTTATTCCGGTTTGATTAATAATATACTGGTGTGCATTCAAGAATTTAAAAAAAGAATCATCATAATGAAATATTATTAATGGAATAAAAACAAAAATGTATTTGCAGTATTTATCTATGAATATTTTTAAATTTTATTTTGTTTAAATTAAAAATTTCAAGAAAAGTTTTATATGAATTTACTGATTTGATATTATAAAATATGTATATAAGTGCATAATATAATTATATTCAGTTATAAGGAATGAATTTAAAAAAAAAAAAAAACGTTTAACCTGTTACTAAAAGTATGAATGTAAGGTGACTTTCTTTCCGTACATGTCATTATATATTTAATCTTGGCCTTCTTCCCAAATGTTATATACGGCAAAGAGTGTTAAAACTCGATCTCTTCGTCAGTAAATGAATTAAGAAAGCAAAAGTCACTGGGGGGATCGCGAGCACGTGGACAGGTGTCTTCACGGGAAAAGGATCGACGGGTTGACAGGTTAACAAACAATATTTATTGATTAACTAAAGTTAACATATATAATTCGATCACAAGTGTATCTGGCTAAACGCTACTCGGTTAAATGCGGTTAAATGCTACTCGGGGGAAGAGAGTTTACAAAGTTCTAACAATTACATCTATGCATAAGATTGGAGGGAATGGCTGAGGTATGGCGGTCGTATGTCTTCTGTGACGGGATTCCGTTCCTGAACATGGAGATCGACGACACAAGTACAGAAATAACTTGCGTGGGTTGGTCCGCCCTATGTTTCCGGTGGCGCGAGTTTTTATAACATTAGTGTGGGAAGCCGTCCATTTGTTGATGATGACTTGCATTTCATGGCAGCTAAGTGTCAACTTTCCCACCAAACTGTTGATAGTTGGAGGAGACCTCCGCTCCTATACCCCGCAAGGAGTTTTTCTGTGGAGATGTTTACAAAATTTCAATCAATGAAAAAATGGGATAGTTTCCTTTCATTTACAAAATTTTGGCTCTAAAATCCGCAGTCTCACACATTTGACCTTAACTCCTGTATTAAACCATTTGACACCGATTTAAAAACCACAAGAATTATTAAGCCTTCAATCAGAGTGAACAAAATCGTGTCCCCCACACAATATAAAGTAAACACATACAGAGAAAAGACCGAAACTTTTCCATATCTCGAAATTTCAAGGTGTCCCGAATTAAAAATGTTAAAATTTGGGAGGGGTCGTTTTTTTGACCGATTCCTACACTTTCCCTCTGATATATATAACAACCAATAAAGTAAAACTTTTCGAATACATATTTGTATATTGACTGTGTCATTACTTAGAGGAGTCTTCCAGCTTTAGAATAAAAACGTTTCTACGTTCAATATTAGAACTCTATTGAATACTTTATTCTGAAGTCACGTAATGACATCAGAATTTCCGAGTCTATTTTGGTAACAAGTCTGCCCCTGGTCAGAGTTGAAGTAGGTAGATTTTTACACGACTCCACAGCCCTGATTTAAACAAGTCGTATAAAGTCTTTTAGACAATGAGGTTAGCAACTCGGTCACATACAGGCCATCACAACCTGTCTAACACGAATTACTTTTCAAATATTAATAGTAGACCAGTCTTAATTTGTGGTCGTTGACCATCCTCTTTTCCAGGAGAATGTCAATGACTACTTTTGAATGTCAAACCTCGTTCGCAACATCCCTTCTTTCTGTAGGACCAGCGTTATGGTTCCATTCGAATTCGAAAATTACATAATACAAAATTACTGGCCAGCATACAATATGGTTTAATTGGTTTTTGAGGTTGTCGAGTTTAAATATTTAGTCCGGTTTTTTGAGATATCTGATTGATTAGCAGATTACCGTTTGATACGCGGCTGTGATTGCTCCCGATTCTTAGAATTGACATTAAAAAATATATTTTATGTTAAAAAATGTGAGATACCACATTTTCAAACTTCACCAATAAAATCTTGACATTTGGTACTGTTCGAGTATGGCGATAAACATGACGATGATAGGCTAAAATACAAAAATTCTGTATATAGTTTTCGTTTTAATGTTTTTGATATTATAGTATTTGATTTATATAACTATAAAGGTTATTTTAGATTTTTCACGGGTATAATATACTCTTATCTAACATATTTTCAAAATGTTTTATTTCTCTACTGAGCACAATTTAAAGAATTTTTTAAATGCGTGACATTAGGAACTTACNTTATAACAATCAAATGTTAAATTAAAAAACCTATTGTTAAAGGAGGAGAAAGTCAACCGTTGGACAAGTAAATAGAAAGAATCGTACAAGTCTCGAACCAAATATGGTCATAGCAGCGACATATAATGACAATTTTACATTATCGACGATCCACCTCTGACACAACACCTGCAAAATCAACCTTCATGTGCAACAACATCTGATCAGCTGATGAATTTTCTCACGCCTATATCGGATAACAGAAATATCACAGAAAACGGAAAAAAAACCTTCAAATTTCAGAGCCTTTCATATAAATGTGAATGTTGCAAAACAGTTTATGGAGCGATGATAAACAAAGAGTTATTTCTAACTGAATTATATGTTATGAGATCGTATCAAAAAATTAATCAAAACGAAAAATTGTGTGTGGCTCCACATGTTATGTGATTTTGTTAAAAGAAATTTTTATATTATTGATAATTATAAAATGGCAAACAACTTAATTTTGAAAGTATTGTTGAGTTTTATATTAAAAACAAATTATAAATACTAGTAGCGAATAAAATCTTCATTAAATCTTCACCTATAACTATCAAAATTTCATAACATTAATGTCCCTTATACAGAATTTACCTTGCCAAAATTTCCTTTTTTTATCGTTACCCCATCCTAGATATTTAACGACGTAGACGCCAACACACACCCAAATTTATATTTTTTGACGATTTTGGATTCGGAAACTCATGTCGTCAAGATTTGCAAAGAACTCGGAGGGTCAAATTTGACACGATTTCCATATTTTCCCTTGTAATTTGTACATAACAGCCAATATAGTAAAAGTACAGACTTAAACACTAATAATAATATACGAAGTTATGATGCAATAAGATTGTGATGTTATTCCGGTTTGATTAATAATATACTGGTGTGCATTCAAGAATTTAAAAAAAGAATCATCATAATGAAATATTATTAATGGAATAAAAACAAAAATGTATTTGCAGTATTTATCTATGAATATTTTTAAATTTTATTTTGTTTAAATTAAAAATTTCAAGAAAAGTTTTATATGAATTTACTGATTTGATATTATAAAATATGTATATAAGTGCATAATATAATTATATTCAGTTATAAGGAATGAATTTAAAAAAAAAAAAAAACGTTTAACCTGTTACTAAAAGTATGAATGTAAGGTGACTTTCTTTCCGTACATGTCATTATATATTTAATCTTGGCCTTCTTCCCAAATGTTATATACGGCAAAGAGTGTTAAAACTCGATCTCTTCGTCAGTAAATGAATTAAGAAAGCAAAAGTCACTGGGGGGGATCGCGAGCACGTGGACAGGTGTCTTCACGGGAAAAGGATCGACGGGTTGACAGGTTAACAAACAATATTTATTGATTAACTAAAGTTAACATATATAATTCGATCACAAGTGTATCTGGCTAAACGCTACTCGGTTAAATGCGGTTAAATGCTACTCGGGGGAAGAGAGTTTACAAAGTTCTAACAATTACATCTATGCATAAGATTGGAGGGAATGGCTGAGGTATGGCGGTCGTATGTCTTCTGTGACGGGATTCCGTTCCTGAACATGGAGATCGACGACACAAGTACAGAAATAACTTGCGTGGGTTGGTCCGCCCTATGTTTCCGGTGGCGCGAGTTTTTATAACATTAGTGTGGGAAGCCGTCCATTTGTTGATGATGACTTGCATTTCATGGCAGCTAAGTGTCAACTTTCCCACCAAACTGTTGATAGTTGGAGGAGACCTCCGCTCCTATACCCCGCAAGGAGTTTTTCTGTGGAGATGTTTACAAAATTTCAATCAATGAAAAAATGGGATAGTTTCCTTTCATTTACAAAATTTTGGCTCTAAAATCCGCAGTCTCACACATTTGACCTTAACTCCTGTATTAAACCATTTGACACCGATTTAAAAACCACAAGAATTATTAAGCCTTCAATCAGAGTGAACAAAATCGTGTCCCCCACACAATATAAAGTAAACACATACAGAGAAAAGACCGAAACTTTTCCATATCTCGAAATTTCAAGGTGTCCCGAATTAAAAATGTTAAAATTTGGGAGGGGTCGTTTTTTTGACCGATTCCTACACTTTCCCTCTGATATATATAACAACCAATAAAGTAAAACTTTTCGAATACATATTTGTATATTGACTGTGTCATTAATTAGAGGAGTCTTCCAGCTTTAGAATAAAAACGTTTCTACGTTCAATATTAGAACTCTATTGAATACTTTATTCTGAAGTCACGTAATGACATCAGAATTTCCGAGTCTATTTTGGTAACAAGTCTGCCCCTGGTCAGAGTTGAAGTAGGTAGATTTTTACACGACTCCACAGCCCTGATTTAAACAAGTCGTATAAAGTCTTTTAGACAATGAGGTTAGCAACTCGGTCACATACAGGCCATCACAACCTGTCTAACACGAATTACTTTTCAAATATTAATAGTAGACCAGTCTTAATTTGTGGTCGTTGACCATCCTCTTTTCCAGGAGAATGTCAATGACTACTTTTGAATGTCAAACCTCGTTCGCAACATCCCTTCTTTCTATAGGACCAGCGTTATGGTTCCATTCGAATTCGAAAATTACATAATACAAAATTACTGGCCAGCATACAATATGGTTTAATTGGTTTTTGAGGTTGTCGAGTTTAAATATTTAGTCCGGTTTTTTGAGATATCTGATTGATTAGCAGATTACCGTTTGATACGCGGCTGTGATTGCTCCCGATTCTTAGAATTGACATTAAAAAATATATTTTATGTTAAAAAATGTGAGATACCACATTTTCAAACTTCACCAATAAAATCTTGACATTTGGTACTGTTCGAGTATGGCGATAAACATGACGATGATAGGCTAAAATACAAAAATTCTGTATATAGTTTTCGTTTTAATGTTTTTGATATTATAGTATTTGATTTATATAACTATAAAGGTTATTTTAGATTTTTCACGGGTATAATATACTCTTATCTAACATATTTTCAAAATGTTTTATTTCTCTACTGAGCACAATTTAAAGAATTTTTTAAATGCGTGACATTAGGAACTTACAAGGGAACTGTCGGAGTGTCTTCTAATAAATTTTAATAAAATTTAGTTAATAACTACGTTAAAAGTATACAAACTCTATTTTAAATTTGTAGCATTCACTAAAAGTATTGATCAGAGTTATTAGCAATCAAATGTTGCACTACTTTATAGTAGTTTAACACAGTTATGCAAACTTTTAGAAGTGAAAGGGTCGCGGAGGAAGACGGCGATATTGCATTTAGAATAAATTCTGGAATTTTCAAAAATGGTTGAAGAATTAATAAAATTTTGTATACTTTTAACATAATTATTAACTAAATTTTATTAATTCTTCTCCTATTTTTGAAAATTCCAGAATTTATTCTAAATGTAATATCGCCGTCTTCCTCCGCGATCCTTTCACTTCTAAAAATTTGCGTAATTGTGTTAAACTACTATAAAGTAGTGCAACATTTGATTGCTAATAACTCTGATCAACACTTTTAGTGAATGCTAGAAATTTAAAATAGAGTTTGTATACTTTTAACGTAGTTATTAA
>NW_019386027.1:2638-62661 GCF_000671375.1 Centruroides sculpturatus | reverse complement strand
TAACTTTCGTTATCATGGAATTATAACAAAACCTGCCAATTCAATATAAATGGAAAAAAAATATTATATGGAATTGAACGAAAATGAAAATTTGCTTGATAATTCAACTACGCTTGTTGGAGAACAATAAAAACACTACACTCAACAAGCCACCAATAAAACTCAACTGCCTAACCTATAACCAAAGTCTCCTTTTAATTTGTTTTTTAAAAAAAGCGCTTGACAAACTTGTCCCGCTTGCCGAAGTTGCCCCGATCTCCCCTATATATAATCGAGACGGGTTGTTAATAATAATTATAAGCGCAGAGCCCAAACGGTTAAGAGTTGAAAGTTTAAATTTGGTACACAGTTAGGGTACGTTACGAGAACGCACTCTAAAAAGAAATTTTTCGAAATTCCTATCCACGGGGGAGAGGGACAGGATTAAGGCTTAACACTTCCATCAACAATGAAAGTGTTAAGTAACAATGGAAGTGTCAATAATGGAAGTGTTAAGTAACAATGAAAGTGTCAATAATGGAAGTGTTAAGTAACAATGGAAGTTTTAAGTAACAATGAAAGTGTCAATAATGGAAGTGTTAAGTAACAATGGAAGTTTTAAGTAACAATGAAAGTGTCAGTAATGGAAGTGTTACGTAACATTGGATTTGTTAAGAGAAAGCGACATGCAGGATGCAGATGCAAATTTTTCGTTTTTGCTGGAAATTGAACATATTTTTAGACCCATCTAAAAATTTTCTAATTAGTCTGGAAACAAGGGACCCAATTCTTGCATTCTGTGATAACGGGTAAGGTTGACTATAACGTAATAATGTTAATCTTCCCTATCGTTACTTTTGCCCGAGCAACGCCGGGCCTACCTGCTTGTTAACTGATATTTCTTTGAGTTATGTACAAATAAATTTTTACTAAAAATATAAGTAAAATATGATAGAAAACGTGTTAAATACATTTTTTCTTATATTGCAGGATACCTGTTGCTTTACTTTTTCCATTTGTGTTGATATGTTGAAAATCATTCGTGAAAAATTTATATTTCAAAGCATTATTAGTCGTCAACAGAAGAATATAAATCCATCGTTATAAGAATAAAAAGATTTCAACATTACTTTAAATCATATTAAAAGAAAAGAGGAAGAAGAATAAGAAAATTCTAACTGGAATTTATTTTTTAAAGTAAACAAGTATCATAGGATAAACAAATAAAAATTCAAACATATTTTTAACCATTTCAAATAGAGAATCTATTTGTCTTACAATATATAAATATGATACATAAAGGTAAGNCAACTACGCTTGTTGGAGAACAATAAAAACACTACACTCAACAAGCCACTAATAAAACTCAACTGCCTAACCTATAACCAAAGTCTCCTTTTAATTTGTTTTTTAAAAAAAGCGCTTGACAAACTTGTCCCGCTTGCCGAAGTTGCCCCGATCTCCCCTATATATAATCGAGACGGGTTGTTAATAATAATTATAAGCGCAGAGCCCAAACGGTTAAGAGTTGAAAGTTTAAATTTGGTACACAGTTAGGGTACGTTACGAGAACGCACTCTAAAAAGAAATTTTTCGAAATTCCTATCCACGGGGGAGAGGGACAGGATTAAGGCTTAACACTTCCATCAACAATGAAAGTGTTAAGTAACAATGGAAGTGTCAATAATGGAAGTGTTAAGTAACAATGAAAGTGTCAATAATGGAAGTGTTAAGTAACAATGGAAGTTTTAAGTAACAATGAAAGTGTCAATAATGGAAGTGTTAAGTAACAATGGAAGTTCTAAGTAACAATGAAAGTGTCAGTAATGGAAGTGTTACGTAACAATGGATTTGTTAAGAGAAAGCGACATGCAGGATGCAGATGCAAATTTTTCGTTTTTGCTGGAAATTGAACATATTTTTAGACCCATCTAAAAATTTTCTAATTAGTCTGGAAACAAGGGACCCAATTCTTGCATTCTGTGATAACGGGTAAGGTTGACTATAACGTAATAATGTTAATCTTCCCTATCGTTACTTTTGCCCGAGCAACGCCGGGCCTACCTGCTTGTTAACTGATATTTCTTTGAGTTATGTACAAATAAATTTTTACTAAAAATATAAGTAAAATATGATAGAAAACGTGTTAAATACATTTTTTCTTATATTGCAGGATACCTGTTGCTTTACTTTTTCCATTTGTGTTGATATGTTGAAAATCATTCGTGAAAAATTTATATTTCAAAGCATTATTAGTCGTCAACAGAAGAATATAAATCCATCGTTATAAGAATAAAAAGATTTCAACATTACTTTAAATCATATTAAAAGAAAAGAGGAAGAAGAATAAGAAAATTCTAACTGGAATTTATTTTTTAAAGTAAACAAGTATCATAGGATAAACAAATAAAAATTCAAACATATTTTTAACCATTTCAAATAGAGAATCTATTTGTCTTACAATATATAAATATGATACATAAAGGTAAGAATGTTCTAAAATTAATTCATAAATATGCGTAACTCCGAAAACATCTATTAATTATTGAAATAAAAAACAATTTGAAATAACTATTTTTCATATACATCTCCTTTTCGTTAAAATTTGGTGTTTTTTCGCAGCTAGAGGAGTAACATATCAGATGTCATGCCTTATTTCTCTGCCTGCCTCCAAACGTGGTCATTATTAAAAGATGACAGATAATGTTATTTTTTTTTTTATGAAAGTTTTAGGACTAAATACATTTAGTAATCCATCAGTTTCACTGATTTGGTAAAACTCCAGCAGCGAGTCCTATATCTTTACAGGCAACATTTGATAACGCCATCTGTTATGTGAAATCCGGAATTTTTACCTATTAATATTCCGCATTTTTCTAAACCCCCAATTAAATTTTCCGTTTAAATCCTAAACTAAAACCTATCTTAAAAAAAAGGAAAATTCCAATCTCCCCTTTCGTTCAGGGTAAACATCCGTCCATTTCAAAACTAATCCCACATTCCAACTCCAAAGTTAATAGTTAGCATGGGCCCGGGGACAACTTTGACCCATCCGCGTACCTTTTACCCCACAACAATTGGTCACATGACCATTCTCCCACGACGAAACTATAAAAGCCACTTGCTTCCCCCTCTCGGGAGAGTCGTTCATCAGCCGCCAACCATAATTTCCTAAGAATATCATATCCTATTAAATGATATATTCTATTGAATACTGTATTCTATTTTTATATATTGTGTCCTGAGAATTCATTGTCCTTATACTGCCAGTTCTGACCCATCTGGATATCAATCCTTTTCCTCAAGGATAATTAAAGAACATCAAGAGGTATGGAATAAATTTTTGTGAATTCTCTCTCGGCCCTTCGCGTTTCAGGGACTTAAATTTTTTCCTTTGAAATTAGTTATTGTAATATCTATGTAGCTAACAAATCGTTGTTTCCTTGTTAAATTGGTGTCCTCAGTTTAATCGTATATCGCCTGTCACCTTACCGACGGCACTCCTCCCTCCTCCACTCGATACGAACAATTAAATCCCGTTACCGCGGGATAGAGAAAAAAAAAAACATTTAAGCCATCTTGACAGTGAGAACGTTTAAAGTTACATTTTATTAAATTTAATATTATATTTGAATTTGAGAAATGGTTCGTTAATAGAAATATAACGTAAACAATAACATTCTGTGTAGATGCTGTATTTATTCTTTCAAGCTTTGAATTAATTATGAAATTTTATCTTTATATTCTTTACATTTATTGAAATTTTAACTTAAGTTGTTGAAATCTTACGAACGTTTTTACTTCAGTTTCTGTTCCAGCTCGTTATGTTTTGGTATTGTCTATATTTTTTATACATGTAATAGCGTACTGCCAAAGATCTGCGCTGAGTATCGCTATTTTAGCCATGGTTAATCATTCAGCCATCCACATGCATAATACCACGTCTTCAACAGAATGTCCAAAAATCTATCAACAAAATTCCATATATATTTACAAAGAGGTATATGTTTACATGTATAATATATGCATAAATTACTAACAAATATCAGAGATTAATATCGAAGGTTTTATACAAAATGTCTTTGTAAATCGCGGAATAATTGTCTTTAAATAAATTAATGAATAAAAGGGAAATGTAATTGTTTTCGTGTTTCACATAATCATTTTCAATTTATATTTCAATTCATTTTGTTTTTCTCAAGGCTTACGAAAGCACCGATTTAAAGGTTCAACATTTACCAGATTTAAAGCTGAACAAAATATTAATGAAGTCAGACACCGAAATTACACATTTTTTTTTAAATCTCAGTTAGCAATTTAAATAATTTTGATATTATTATAAAAAAAGGTTTAAAAGGTTCGAATAAACAAAGACAAAATGAAAGATATACCTTAGCTATAAGTGGATAAATCTGCATAATTTATTTTGTAAAGCTTCAATTATATTAAATATAAACCACTGATTTCATTTACTTTTAGGGATCTTACGTATGGACACAACCCACTCAAGGAATAATACTAGGAAGTTATTTCTATGGTTTGGTGTTAGCTCAACTTGCAGGAGGATCCATTACATTATCACTTGGACCAAAGAAAACTGTCATAATTTTTTCCTGTTTATCTTCAACACTGACTATTTTGACACCGTTTTGTGCAATGTCGGTGTGTCAGTTATATCGTTATGTCAAGCCATTGTCGGATTAGCACAAGTAAGAATAAAATTTACTATTGTCATTGCAAATCTCATTCATAGCATCCTATTCAAAAATTATTTTATCACAGGGACTTGTATTTCACGGATATTTTACACTATTAGGAAGATGGAGTCCAAAGAACGAAAAGTCCATATTATCCTCAATTTCTTTTTGTGGTAGTCAAGTCGGTACACTTGTTGGTTTAATGACAACAGGATATCTTTGTGAACGTAAAGGATGGTCTTCCAGCTTCTACTGTTTCGGTAAACATAAATAATACGATTGTTTCTTCAATGCTAAAATGCGACAGTATAATTTCTAATCTATATATTTACAACAGGCATATGTGGGATTGTCCTTTCTTTATGTCTTACGTTCACAATTTATGATAGACCTCAACAACATCCCAGAATATCCGACAAAGAGTTGACATTTCTTAACGAAAGCATACCAAACATCTCTTCAAGAGAAAAGGTAATATCATTTGTTACTCTACTTTATTGCCTAAGCTCTCATAAATACATGTTTACTTAATACAGAAGTTGAATATACCCTGGAAACAAATTTTAACATCTAGAGCAGTATGGATAGTAGCTTTGACGAAAATTAGTTGGGGTTTCGGTTATTTTGCAATATTGACTAAATTTCCATCATACTTACATATCATTCAGCACTTCCCTATCGAAAAGGTATGACGATTTCTATACATAAGTCTTATATCACCAAATTTATGTATATTATTTGTGTTTTAGAATGGAATAATGAGTGCATTAGTGTATTCTGTGGATGCTATAATTATGTTTACTTCTGGTTTTATTGCTGATTTCATGAAATCTCGTGACTATTTAAGTATAAGTAATATTAGAAAATTTTCCGAAGGAATTGGTAAGGAACCGCAATATCGCAATTTTTAAATTATGTTTTAAAATCTCTGGCATTATATAATTAAATATTTATATTGTAGCTTTGTTTGGTCCGGCAGCATGCATCTTAGCGATTTCATTTCTTCGCTGCGAAAGTACAAAAATAATTATTTGTTTAATGGTTGGAATAGGTCTTTTCGGCTTTAATAATTCGGGAGATGTTGCAATAGTGCTTGATTTAGCACCAGAATTTGAAGTCATTATTTTTTTTAATTTTATCACATAATACGGTATTCAGTGAAATTTTCTCGAACATTATTCGAAAATAATTGTGACTAAAAGTCAAAGTGAGCAAATTATGTGTCAGAACCCGCAAAGCCAGAAAATCGATCCTAGGAATAGGCGACATTTAAAAAATCTTACTTATTTTGCTTAACTTAAGAATAAAAACAATATAGTAGAGGAGAAGATGGTATTATGGAACCCCAATTATATTTTAGTGAATTGTAAACAAGGTATCATAACTACACCCACATTTTTTGTGCGAAAAGTACCTGTAACTAGTAAACTAAATGTTCCTAATTGGATTTTTCGCTGGTGTAATTATAAGTATGGTTTTTGAAGGCTTTTGTACAAAAAGTCCGAAAGTAGGCTTAGAGAAAATCGGGTGGTAATATGGAACCTTACTGTATATTTTCAAAAAAAATGCTTTAATGTAGCCAAAAACAAATAGGAAAGGACAAAAAATGTTAAACGATTACAAAATTATTTACTCCAATGTATTTTATCGCAAAAATGCTTTTATAATAGAAAAATATGACCTCCATCAACAATATATATTCCAGCGGCTCTGTTTCGATATTTTCAGACTTTCTACCTAGTGTCTTTTTCCCAAATTGCTCCGGAAGAATGTCTGATTGCAAAGAGAGAGTTCGGAGGAGTTGAGTTCCATATTACTGTAAAAGCACCAATGGGGTCCGTATTTTACGCATCGCCATCTCGAATTAACTTATGTCTGTCGAGACCAAAATTTAAAAAACGTGATCATCATACAGATTAATATGAATCCCTAAGTCTCTGGAACGGAATACATGCACCAGTGAACCTACAACTACACGATTTATATTTTAAAAATAATTAAATTCACTTAGCATTCAAAACTTGTGAATTTTGAAAAAAACAAATTTGCTGATTAAATACGGACAACCGTTTAACTGAAGTAAAACGGGTTTTCTCCTTGCTATGGATGTCTGCCTAGTTCAGTTCATCCACATTCCGCTACAGTTCGCCTTTATTATCAGTTTGAAATGGGGTGGTTCCATAATACCCGCAGTGTTCCATAATACCACCTTCTCCTCTATAATTAGTATAGTATATATAGTACAGTGCAATTGATCATAGATTACACAATAAAGCCAGCCGAATGGCTGAGAATATTAAGAATTCTGTTTACTGCTCTTAGAAATCCAGGATTCAATCTCAAAGAGCAACCCCAAATATTTTTGGAGGTGGTCTGTCCCAGCAACATAGCATTGTGGTCCAGATGTACATGATATGGGAAATATATATTGTGGTTCTAACCGAATTCACTATAGACCGGGAAAAAACGCTCACATAGAATGTACAGAGCAGAAAGAGCGAAGTATGTTATTAAATAATGTAAATTAGTATAAATGTCCGTTGAAACAAAAACTGAGTGTGATTTCAAACAAAACTTCAATTATACGCTATTAACACTAAGAATAGAGTTATTTAAATGACAATGTAGGCCTATACTTAATTTAGCACAAAATAAATACTGTTGGTGAGGCTAAGTGCGTAATGAAAGGCGACACAATTTTACTTAAGACAAATTGCTGTTAAATCAAATAATATTTTCTTAGGTATTTAAATGAGATTTTAAAGAATATCGAAATATTCCCTACACTAACCCGGCGTGAGTGAGACGGGTTATGTCATACCCGAGAAGATTTTAAACGCAGATTATTTAATGTTATTTTTGTCATGGAAATCTTGTCGTCACAGTAGCTGGAGATAAGGGAGTAGGAGACGAGGTGTAGTGTTGAGTTTAGTGTTGCGCCTGCGTCATCGGGAGATACACATGAGCAAAGGAGACTGGGGTACGTCACACCTGACCTCATAGTCTGTGTTACATTTTTGAGTTGACAGTAAGTTTATGAGTTAGTTATTTATAGTATTTTTAGATTTATTTCTAGATTTCTCAAATGATAGTCTTCGCATTAGACAAAAAACACATCTTCCAAGGGAAACTCGAAAAGTGATTACTGATCAACTGGGAGAACTTTCATTACCTGTTTCCAAACAAATGGCTAATAAATATGTCAGGTGTGGTGAGTGTACAAAAAAAACAGATAGGAAAACAAAGCATTGCTGTTCGAAGTGTGAGAAGGCAAAATGTATGAAGCATGCGATTTTTGTGTGGAGATTGTGCTGATTTGTAGGTGTAATGTTGGTGCTGTTCAAATTGATGTCATAAGACCTTTTAGTTTTTTTTCTATTTTTATAATTGAAAGATACTATAGTTATGTTGATTAACTAAAAAAGTTGTAATTTTGTTAGAATTTTATACGAAAAAAGTTAAACTACCAAAACTTGTACTTTTTCAAAGAAAATATAGACACTTTGTTATTTCAATTAAAAAAAGTGCTTTTTAATCTTAAACATAATATTTTATTTACTCATCTTGTTGAATAGATACTAATCTTATTATCCCAAGTGAAAAAATACTTTATACACAATTATAGTATAANAAAAAATGCTTTTCAATCTTAAACATAATATTTTATTTACTCATCTTGTTGAATAGATACTAATCTTATTATCCCAAGTGAAAAAATACTTTATACACAATTATAGTATAAAAAATTTGGCATCAAAGTTTCGGGTATCTCCTACCCACCTCATAGCTGGTGTAACAATTTCTCACCTCATTCACGCCGGGTTAATGGTAATTAACTTTCGATAATATTTTCAAAAATTCTAACGAAATAATAACAATAACTTTTAAAGTCAAACTAAAATTAAAAATAAACACGTTTGTGTTTCTTAGTGTAACATACAAAATATCTAATCTTTTATTTATTTTTAGAGGGTGGGTTAAAGTGTACCTAGGTAACCCCAATGGTGGCACTTCGGACTGTTCATGCTCCCAGCGGACTCCTCCCAAAGCGCCCATTGTTTAACGTCACTAGTTATTGATTCACGGTAGTTCTTGAACAAAAGAAAAAAAGGAGACGTCTACTAAAAATGTAGTTAACCTAACCAAAGCAACCTAACCGAAGCAACCTAACCGAAGCACCGCCATTGCAGTTACCTAGGTACACTTTAACCACCGGGTGTACTGTGGTGGCATTCGAATTACAAAAAATCAGTTTTTTTACACTGGCATCTATTTGTAGTACATAAATCAGTTCGGCCTAGGTCAAAGTAGTTAAGCCTAAAGTATTTAGGCTAAACTAGTATATGCGTAGGATATACTAGTTTAGCCCTATAATCAAGGATAGATCGAATTTGGCTTTGATTGTGACCTTACTCGTGATCTAGGTAAGTGTCCCGATACGCTAAGTAACAAGGGACCAGCCACTCGAAAAGCGTGATTGAGAAAGAATTACCAATCAGAACGGACAAAAAAAGAGAGATTAATATCCCTTCTTTCTTTTTTCCGTTCTGATTGGTAATTCTCCCTCAATCAGCTTCCCTACTGGATGGTCGCTCGTTACTAAGCATATCGGGACTCCTACCTGTAGCACGAGTAAAATCACAATCGAAGCCAAATTCGATTTATCCCCGATCATAGGTATTGCACCATTTATTCGCGATATTACGACTGAACCACATTAATTTCTGGGAATCGAGAATAGCGATTTGTATTTTTTAAAATTTATATGGCCTTAAACCAATAAAATATATTTAAACAATGTCGATCTTTCACTTTAAAATTATATACAGCAATAGATTTGAATTTAAGCGACTCATTATGCAACTTGATAGATATTGCAACAAGTCATAGAGTGATTAATTGCAATATGAATTAAGTTACCTCCCATAAGCTGCCATAAAATAATATTAAAAATATCGTAATTACAACATTACTAGAATAAGTATAATTAATTATATACAGTCACACTTCTATAAGTAATTAACGACATATATTAAAGTGATTAATAATTTATTACGATCGTAAAAATTTATGTAAAAGGAGGTAACACGATATCTATAAAGAGGAATTATTTACTCGACATGGTCACAATGACGGCTGAAAATTTTAATTTTTAATATTTTTCAGTGATAATTAGTAGTGGCTTGCCTCTGTGCTGTAATTACTTTCTAGGGGGTACTGGCAACTACCCGCCAATTTCCGTGTGTTAACCCTATAATATGTTTTGTGCCGCTTCCACTGTAAATAGGCACTGTCTGTCTCTGCGTGCATATTGCCACTTTCAATCTCTGTACCATTATTGGATCATTTTGTAGTCACCGTTTTTTGCTCTCTGTATGTGTTTCATGTTAAATCAACGGACCCGTGTAGGCGCTCATGGATCCCACTTCATCCTTCACCCCCTCTCCTTCCCCCACCTCTCCACCTTCACTCACCACTCCTTCCTCTCTCTTTCCTCCCCTTTCACAGGCTATGCTCACTGCTTGGCCATGTCTTTCTCTCTTTAGTCTTTAGTCTTTAGTAGTGGCTTGCCCCTATATATCATACTTTTCCTAGTATCAACAGTATTGTGTCATCTATTTTTTTGCAGGGAAAAATGTTTGAATTAAAATAACGTCACATCCGATTTCTTTCGGACATTTCTGTATTTTATGAGCACAAAACTTAATCCAAGTTTTGTGCTCATAAAATGCTCTATTTATTGCCTTGAATCTTTTATATTTAAAAATTTTCTTGAGATTACAGGATGACAAACAGACAAAAGTTAAACAATACTTTGATTACATTTTGATTTATTAAATTTCTTTAATTCTATTACAATCTCTTATTCGTAATAATTTTCTTTTTGAGCATAATTTCTATTCTATTCCTTTAAATCGTAAAATTATATTTAAAATATCGAATTAGACTATTTTATTCGATAGTTAAGAACATTCTTTAATTTAAATTATGTTTTAGGAGTCCTTTTTGGATTGACATATGGTTTATGTAACGCCGCAGGTATATTTTCCTCTTACGTTGCTGGAATTATACTAGATGAAAATGTAAGTAAAAAGTTCTTAATTAAAATTTATATTTATGTGCATAACTTTATAAATTTGCTAAATTTGTTTATTTATCTTTACATATAAGGCAGGAGACATGGTTTACTGGAACTACGTATTCTACATGGCATCTTTCGCTTATTTTTTGGGTGGTGTAATATTTATATTTGGAGCTACTGCAGAAGTTCAACCTTGGGCTATCATTAACACAGACAACAACAAACAGGATAACAATTAATCATGAATATAAATCAAATCTGATTCGTAATAATAAAAATTCTGCTTATATAAAAATTAGAATCACGGAGGGCGCTCCAATCGCCAAGACTGTTGGTTAATTTTTTCTTCATTTAGGGACCATTCATAAATTACGTAAGGGCGATTTCGGTCATTTTAGACCCCTACCCACCCCTGTATTAGAAACCATAATATTTACTTTGATCCCCCTGCTCTTCTTTATCTTACGTAATATTTAAGCATGTTTTTATAGAAAGATTTTGACAACAAATTTTTTATGAAACCCTAAAACCGTAGGTCCAAAATATATAATTATTGATTAGTTAATTAATATGTATTATTGTTTATAAAAAACTTTATGTGAACAAATTTAGAAATAAAAAGATTTAATGAATTCGAATGAACAATTTATTGTAAGAACTGTATTTTTTAATAATAATAATAATAATAAGTTCGTTAATAATCATTAATCGACGTCATAATATTCATTTTTATATAAATTTTGATTTTCACAGAGGACACAAAAAATTTTGACAGCTCGAGTAGTTAGTGCCTGTGTAAACAGAAACGTCCTACAAAATAAAACAAGAAAATAGAGAGAAATCATATTCTGGTGCCATATTGATTGTTGTTGTTAAGTTCCGTCAAGTCGTCGTCGACTCCTGGTGACTGCATAGACAAGTCTTTCCTTGTCCATGTAGTTTTCTTGGCAAGAGTTGAGGAAGTGGTTTGCCATTGCCTTCTTCCTTGAATGATGTGTCACGCGCGCGCGGGGAAAGAATGCCTTCCGGGAGGACTTTTATGGGGAACTGGCCTCCTATTTAGTCGTTATTGGCAAGGAGAAAACCCGGAAAACTCCAAGCAGCCAGCCTGTCCGATCGCGGCACGAACCCACGACCGAACTTCCCAGTGTTTAGGGTCCAGTCACCACCGCTATGAGCGGCAACGGAGACCACTCGGCCACTGGTGGGCGCCATATTGATTACATCTTGCCTAAGGCCAACAATATAAACTACATGCTACTAAAACGTGCTAGGTGCATCTGGGGACTAAATCATAAAACTTGTATATCTCTTTACAATGGGGCAATACAATTTTATGCGGTTTCTAGCAGGAGTCATGTTACTAGTAAAAATTCAGTAGCAAGTAAATTACTTTCTCTTCAAAGCCAGTTTGACATCAGATTTTCAAAGTTCAAAGCAGCAGAACTGTTTCTACTATTACCTCTCTGATACTAGCATAGCTCCTTCCTTTGCCACTATGTATTGTAGAAAAAATTATAAACTACTACATCAGAACTACAATCGTCAAGGCTTAATAACTGTCTCTACTTTATCTTCGACTGTTCATATGCTACCACATTGTAATTACCCTACTATCTTTGATCACCATCCTGTAAACAAGGTTATTTCGTGTCATCTGCTTCCGCCATGGATAATCATGCAAACATTAATATCTACACAGATGGGTTCAAAAGCTCCCTTCTTGTCGGCTGTAGTATCCGTATCTTCCTTTACAATGACAAATTTTGCCAAAAATATGTTAGAAGGTACAGATACCTCCCACATACCGCCATCTGTCAAGCTAAAAAAGATGCTGACTACCAAGCTGTTCACCAGGCCACTTAACTACCAAACAGAGATCTGTCTACCGACACTTACAGAGATTGTCAGTCTGTCCTAAAAGCTCTATTAAGTCCCAATTGCAATAGCAATAAAATCGCATATATCCAACACCATACTAAAATATTGTAAATAAGATAAGTTTTATATTAAATATTTGTTCCTGGCGATACAAGCATACTAGGAAATGAAAAAGCCGACTTTTAGACTAAGTAAGCTGCAAAGGACACTGATTTAAACTACAGTGACATCCCTTCTCACGTTGCAGCCTTAAAAATTATATTCGTGACAATGCTATGCAAAAGTGGAATAGACGATGGTTGAGCAGTAAAACTCGTAGAATAAAAACAGTATACTTTCCCAGTGTTAAATGCAGGTTCTCGTCACCACTTAAAGATTTAACGTTTGCTACTGCTCAACTATTTAATAAGCATGGTAATTTTAAAAGCTACCTGGCAATATATAACCGGGCAGAAACTGTTACTTGCTTTTGCTCTGTAGAAAACCTAGACAACGTCGACCATATGATCTATCATTGTCTAATTTAAAATGAAGATAGACTTATTCTGAAATTATAATCTTTATGCTTACATTCATGTGGCCTTGTTCACTGGACATGCTTGTTCAAGCCACTGTTTGATGCTTTTTACAATTATGTTTAAAATATATGAAAGAAAAATCTATAATTTATAATTTCCAGTTTTACAAATTTTAGTTATCACTAAAATCCGAATACTAATTTTATGTTTACTTTGTATCATGTATTTTGGTTTACGTATTCATAGTGTTATACACCCATAGGAGCGGTTCACTTATTCTAATAAAAAAAAGAGAGAGAGAGAGAGAAACCACCACACGGCCTTTCTTCCACGATAAAAAGTGAGTAACCTTATTATTTTATCATGTCACCATACAAGATGGCGTTCTTAATAGAAACTACCAAATTGAAGCCAAATTCAAAACTTTATCATTCAGTGAGATCCAACAATAAAAATAAGAATATTACGTAAGATGAGATCTATTACACTCCTATCTCTGTGTCAGAAATCGTAAGAAATCCTTGACTGCCACCCACTTCAAAATACTTTACGTAATTTATGGATGGCTCCTTATATTTTCTTCATTTATTTTAGTTGGGATGTCTGATTTATTAAGTTTTCTGAAGGAATATGTTCAAGAAACAAGAAGAACAGTTTTTTAAACTGTTTCAGGTGAGAACTCTAATATTATTAATTTAACAAAATACGTTAATCCTGAAACATGGGACATATCAACTGCAGAGTTATGGTCAAGAATAGTTAATCTTATTGAAATTAGTAACCAAAAAATAGATAATCAATTTACGCATATTCAAGATGAGATTAATAATATTCACACAGAAATTATTGATTTTAAAAAACAACTACAAGAGGTGAATATGAAAAAATTGAACTGGAATTGACTAAACTGCGTAGTTATAAAGAACAAATGCAATTTAGACGCGATGCTATGAATAACGTTATTAATAATAATAAACTAATTATGTATGATTTTACAAGTACTGTGATAGACAAGAATCATAAATAAGTTCTGGATTTCCTTCCGTTTGTTTTAAAAATGCCATGTATTAATAAGGAAGATATGAAATCTATTCATAATATTGTGAGACATGCAGAGGGTCAGGAGTTAATCCCTCCTGACCACTTACACTGCACAAGCTGGTAAAACGCGGTCTCGGTGTCGTCGGATGGCTAGGAGGGCAAAAAGTTTGTGGGGAGTGCGTTGGTAAGCCAGCATGCGTTTTTTTCAAAGACAGGAGACAGGTTTAACAAATAAACAAAGCATTTATTGAAAAACTAATCTAAATTACAGGAGGCGAAAATAAAACTAAGGTTAAATGTGATTATACTACTACTATTTACATAACATAAGTGATTATCCTTGCCTAACTTTAGAGCAAGAGAGCGATTTTACAACTTCTAAATTCCCTAAATACCGCTCAAAGTAATGGAGAGTTGGCGCATCGTCTGTATGGAAAAGGTAGTAGTCCTTCGTATCTTTTGTCCGGTGTCTTCTCCGTCAGGATCACAGTTCTTTTGCATGGAGAGCGACTGGCACAAGTACAAAAATAACTTTCGTGTGGACGCACGCCGAGCTTCTGGGGCTTGAGTGTTTGTTCTCTTGTCGTGGGAAAGAAGTCACATGATCGCCATATGTTAACATTAACCATTCAACAGTAAAGTAGTCAGACGTGGTGCTACCACGTAGTTGTAAAGAAAAAGCGTGGGAAAATTCTTAAAAATTTACCCATGCAATTTTTCTCATTTTCCTTGAGGAAAAAAAATTTGTAAATAGTTACATATAGTAAAGAAAAACTTCTTTATTGTCACATAATTCTGTTTTATGTGAATTTTTTTTCGCGGTAATTTTTCTCAGCCGATGTCCGTGCTGTACGTAATTAGAATTTCTCCCGACTGAAAATTACACAAAAATGAGTTAGAGTGTGGAGAAATAATGCCTGCATCCGCTGCATTTATTTATTATTATTCATGATTTTTTCGAACCTGCGAAACAAATTCAATAAAATTTAATTCACAGTTAACGAATTTCATCCACTATTGTAGATGATGTAACAGTTGTTATGTTTACAACTACGATGCCTGGCGGTTTTACCCCCGGACTGTAAACTGGGAAAAGATCGTCTCGTGTTCTACTTTCTGTAGAAGTGACATAATCAATGTAAATAAAAAATTTCAGTATATCTTTTATTTAATTTTAAATTTTGTTGTTTAAATTTACACCCAAATATTAAAGCGGTTTAAAATATCAGCATTTGGTAAATACAGTAAAGCGTCGTTTATCCGAAGGTCGGTTATCCGAAGGAATTCCAGTCGACAAATTTAAATTTCCGCCAGTGCTGTGGCGCCGTAATCTTTGGCTACGTCTTCAGCTACCTAAATATTTTACGTTTTTGATACTAAATTAACTTCTGAAGTATAATTTTTTATTGTTTTTATATTTTTCAATATATTTATTTTGTTTGTACAAAATAAAAAAATGATTTTTAAATGAACAGAACGTCGATCTACCATGTTGATATACCCAAACAGCTCTAAAGATACACGTTGGAGTCAGAAATAAATATTCGGAAATTTTTAAGGATGAACTGAAATTAAAAATTTTTAATATAAGATGAGATATATTGCAAACCGTGAACGACAAAAATCCGGAAATATGTAACTCGTATTTTATGTTGAATTAAATATACCAGGATTGGAATTAGCGAAATTAGCTAATAAACATAAGAAACTAATAAACATAAACGAACAAACAGCTTAACAAAGCAGTTTGCTTACTTGACGGCCTCCTCTACCGAACTTCATGATAAATCACAACAGCTCTCATTAATTAAAAAAAATTAATTAAAAAGGATATCATAAAATTTATTCTCCTGCTTTGATTTCAGAGAAATCCTTAATTATACCAAGAAAATCATTTCAATTCTTTATTGTATAAATATCAGCTCGTTACAAGGGGAATAAAGTATTACATAAAAAGTTAGTGCAATATAAGAAATTAATATAATTGCTCAGTACAATACAATAAAAAAAACTAATAATTACTCTTATGCATATTGTAAAAATCTGAAATTAATAAAATGCAACAAATTAATGAAAAAATTACATAAAGTAGTTTACAGTTAAATTTTTACAAAAGTGAAGAAACTACAGTATAACTGTATACACGTTGCCATTATTATCGTCAGGTATAGAAGTAATTTTCGTCTCGAACCTCTAAACAGGGAAGTATTTAGAAAAGTGCTTAATAAATACACAACTGCAAGTTATTATAAAAATATATCAGGAATACGACAAACTGTTAAGTAAAAGTATCCTGTAATTTCTCGAAATCGTCGATTGTCTCGTATATACACGTTTGATCATTTCAAATATACGATAATTCTATACGTTCTTATCTCATTTATTTGTAAATATTTCTATTGCTATCGTTCTCCCGAATTATTTTACATATTTGCATTTTCCTTTTCGAAACTTTGAGAGTTTTGTATCATTCCGAAACGCCAGAAATATCAGAAGAGGTGAGAATAGAAAACTAAACAATTATGGATGAGATGAGAAAAAATAGAAATATTTTAAAACATATGTTAATGTTACGTGTTTCTAAGTAATATATTAATTTATACAAAGTATTTATATCTTGCATGTTTAATGCGATAAATATAAAAGTTTGAAAATTATAATTCTTTTTCTTGTTTTGTCCGTGTTCCTATGTTGTGGCTTGACCCCGGAACTAATTTTCTATGTAGTATTCGGCCCAGAAACATATTTTAACTGTTAAGTTTTTGCTAACACAGTTATTAATAATAAATAAATATGATAAACTAGTATTAATACTACATCCAGTTTCATAGAAAAGATTTACTTATTTACTTAGTGTGAAAATTTAGACCCCCCTAGCAATTTTTAATCCTCGAAATGACTTATCGACCCCAAGTCTAGTTTGATCATTTCTGTTGGTAAATTCAGTGTTTTAACCACCGATTTATTGGTGCGCACGGTTTTCTTCACGTGACAAACACCAAAGTGGGAACCAATTTGCAATCGAAAATCCTCTCAAATTCATCCCCTTGATATAAAGAATTTTAAAACAAAAATTAAATCATTTAAAAATACGATTTTACTCTTCTAATGTCAGGCGACATTGTTCTATTGAATGGAAATAACGGCCTTCTACACAAAGTAACAAAAGAAGAAGGATTCTATAGATGTTCTCCTCCATTAACCACATCGGATTCCTTCACCTTGCAAATGGTTCCTTCATCGCCGTTTAAAACGACGATGTCTCCTAAAATATTTCATATTCATATTCATAATTGTATTGGATATTCATAATAATTCAAACTGTAATATTTTCGATAATAAATAACAAAAAATTTCTAACCCGTCTTAAAGAGGTTGATGGCTCCGTGAGCAGCCACAACACCGGGAAGTCCATATTCTCGAGCCACTACAGCACCTGAACAAAGAAATATTCGAAATGAAAGCATGCCTTAAAGTCTTAAAGTTTCCTACACAACACGCGAACGACAATATTTACCGTGTGAAATGAGTCCTCCGATTTCTGTCACTACTCCTGCTAACAGAGGGAAATAAGGGCTCCAGCCGATGTCCGTGCTGTACGTAATTAGAATTTCTCCCGACTGAAAATTACACAAAAATGAGTTAGAGTGTGGAGAAATAATGCCTGCATCCGCCAGCTCGTTCCTTACTCTAATATCAACCGCCTCCTCCACGTTGAGGATTACTCTGGCAGGACCTTTGACCATTCCGCAACTAACCGGAATTCCTAAAGTAAAACGATAACAATGAGTTATTTATTTAATGTTTAAAATAATAAAAAGTGCTCACCTTTTATGATGGCCTCGGATTTATACGTGATGTTCGAAGAACCTAAATTAATCTTTAAAAAAATAAATAATCTACAATGTAAAACATGAAACTAGCATAAGAATTGGTTTAAAAATTATTGAAGGTATTTTATATATTTGGCATCAATTTTATGAAATTAAAAGGTGAAAATTGTAATATAACAGAAAGTTTTAAATAATTTTGATTTTTAATTTTGGTTTTTTGCACTTTTTGAATATGAAAGTTTCTTTTCCCTATCACGTATTCGGTCAAGCTCCAATGGGGACGGCCTATGGTGAGAGATCAGTAGCGTGCGGAAATATTTGATGGTAAGGAAGCTGTGTTTCCATAAAAATTATTTTAAAAAATACTGGAAATGACAAAAATAAACAATTCATTTATTTTTATTTTAAAAATAGATAAATTGATATAAAAGAAAAATATAAGAACTTGTTTATGAAAATAAGGGAAAGATGCGCTTCTACAGCTTCCATGGACTACATGCCATTGTGAGAAATCGGTCCCGTTATATCTTTTACAAATTATCCATGAAAATTTCCTGAGAGTTGCTCGCATAGATTCGATTCACTGGACTTGATCAATGGAGCTCGAAATTGAACCCGAGCAACCTCTTTATATATTTTTTGTTTTTTATATCACGAATACGTATAATCCCGTCCTTCTCCACCTGGATGCATCTCGTGAGGACCTGGCATTAGCCACTGTGGAATTGATTTACAATAAGATTCTTTTAGTGCTCATATTGCTGAAAGAATTTAAAAAGTGTGCTACTGTAAAGATTTTTCTACATTTATGAAAACTCTGTAATCCTCACCACTCTCACAAGCCAGTGTTATAATTATCGATTTTTTATCAGATAAATACATACACGTAAGGTTATGTCATGTTTATTGTTAACTTTTCGTTCCATTTTCATGTCTTTGTATATTTTTTATACTTTTTACTGGCGCCTGGCGCTGGTTCACTTAAGTTTAACAAGTGTAATAATTGGTTATTACTTTTTACAAATTATTCACTAAATAATTAATTCAGTCAACGACTTCGATTCTGAGAAAGCTTTTCTACTTACTGGTTGGGGTATGCCACGCATAACTTCCGGATAAATGATTTTGTCCTGCTCTGCATAAATCTTCTTTCGACGGATTGCCCTGTAGATTAAATATGTTAATATTTATTCATTTCAATTGTGGTTCGAAGTTTTACTTTGATTACCGCGAAGGTAGCTTTTCTTTAATTAAATGTGTAAGTCCACAACTTTTCTAATATTAACCGTATCACATCCAGAAATCTTTACATGGTATACCGAAAGGAAAGAATGTACCTGAAAATTTTTTACTACTTGTGGTACCTGTCTTTACTCGGAAACATTCAGAAGGAGATTCATATGCGCTATGTTCACCCCTAAATCAGCAATTGCAACTAACTACCACTGTTCAGTAGTTTTAGACACTGAGCACTGATAAGAGATTCGTATAAGGCGGTTTTATTGTATTTTAATACTCACTTGGAAATTAATTTTGACGATCGCGTTCTTATCAGTTCTCCAATTTCGTCATACGACAAGAAAAACAGAAGGTCTCTGTGCGGAAGTCTGCCCTCTAGAACCATTAGTTCTGCCAAATGCCAATAAGCTTCACGATGCGCGTCGAACATCTTTATCATAAACGACTGAAAAGAATAGAGAAAATGTTTTCTTTGGTTATAACTTAACTCGACAGTAAAGTAATTCCCTTACTTTTCCTCTCTCTCTTAGTCTAACTGCTTGTTGACATCTCGGCAACAGAAATTTAAACAACAGCCTATTCGAAAATACTTTATAAATATAACTAATATATTCGCAAAGTAAACGAAACGACATTGAATTACCTGGATTTCCAACTTGGGTATTTCTTCAATTTGTCTAGGACGTTGCCATGAACAGATGATTTAATATTCTTTATGTTATTTACAAGATCCTATCGTAATATACATCAAGAAAAATTAAATTTCATACTAATGATAATTTATATAAATGGAAATTTATATAAATTGAAAATTTCCTGCATTTTACAAACTATACATTTTTAAATTATTAAAGTTAATGTATAAAATACGAGAGTTTGCTTACCTGTAAAGTTTGGACTAATTTATATTGATTTTTTCTCCAAGGGATTGAATATGGATCGAACTATAATTGTTAAATATATAATATATGTAAAGTATAAACTATAATGTTGAAATGGAAATGAATATTTTAATGAATAAACACCTCTTTTATAGATCTATGTCCGTGCGAGTTGAGAAAATTTTTGAAATCTTCTGCCGACTTCGAGGAGGATGTCTGAAGCCATTTTAATGCATCCTGTAAAATTGAATGAAATCGGTTATTATAATATTGAATCAAGATAAAATACAATTTTAGCATATTTTAACATTTAATGAAAACAAATGAGAAATAACAGAGCAAAAACAGTTTTCACTTTCATTATTCAACTGAACTAATGCTAAAAATAAAACTGCATTCATTTCAACTTTCGACCACGGTTACTTTTCGACATAATCACTGTGAAGATTGAGGAATTTGTCATATCTGTGGACCAGCTTTTCCATCCCCTCTTCATAGAATGTTTTCGTAAGTGACTTGAGATGGGCCTTAACGTTGTTTTCAAGATTGTCATTAGACTCGAACCTCAGCCTTCGTAGCCACTTTTCCAGTTCAGGGAAGAGATAGAAGTCTTCACACACTTTTAATGTGTGAAGACTTAGACCTTTCAGACTTCCACTTACTTTTTAAAAACACCCAGCTTATAGTCCTGATTTAGTGCAGAGCATCTTTGTTTTATTTTGTCTTTGGTTGTAAAAACCGCCCTCGTAGTTAAGATGGAATTATTGTTCGTCCAGTGTGCGAAACCCTACAGAAATATTCTCCTGTATTTGAGTGGTGCATTTAAGACAGTTCCTATTTAAATATCGACGAAGATCTTAGCTGCTTTTCAGACAAACCAGCCGGGATCATAAGGACCCTCTAACCTTTGAGAAATTATTATATTAAGAAAAAAATAATTTATATAATTCTCACTTCTGTTTTCATAGCTTTAAATGTTGTCGGTTGGATTTCGTTGGAGATAGTACGAGCCAATGCCTACAAATAAATGTAAGTTTAATAAATTATAATATAAGTTATTCATAAAATTTTAGTAAAATGTGAACCTCTAACGATTGAGGAACGTCAGCGCTTTCGACATTTGAACAATTCGATAACAAATTTGCGAAATCTGCGTAGACGTCGTTGTTCCACCCTAAAAATAACATATTGTAACAATAAATTTTCTATTGGATGACCGTTAAATAACTATATATGAAATATATGTAGTATTATATAAAAGATACACTTGAAAGGATGGATTTAAACCGTATAATGTAATGAAATTTATTTAAAATAAGCGATGGCAAAACAAATTTATTTGTATCTAATATTATCGTACAGTACGCACACTAGCAACCAACAATAACTGATATTCAAGAAAAGATAAATTAGTTTCATTCGTAGGAGTCCTTATGAAGTATAGTTAATCGAAACAATGTTGCAAATTTCACAGAATTACACTGTACTTTTGGAAGAATCACAGAATATTAAATACGTTACGTCGTTTAACATTTCTCACGCCTTCAGATTTTACACTTTTAGAATGGGATTTAACGTTAAGCAGTATTTATTTCATTGCTACACTCCCTGTAAGGCACACGACATTCGAACTTAACTGGAAACAGTTTCCAGGAATTTCATTAAGACAGAAAATAAATCAGAGACTATGAATTAAAATATTTTCATAAATTATCATGTGATATTTATGCTGAGCCGTCATGAATTTCGGAGTTTCCTTCATTAGCACTTGTTGAACAACTCGTATATGTTTCAATAAAACAATAAATAAATAAATATTTAATTTCTATCATTTAAAAAATATCAACGTATTTAATTATAGACCTATATATATATTTCTTACCCCCGTATTCCTTAACAAGAAGCGACATCAAATTTGTATTGTACATGGCAGAACATAATGAAACTTCGGTATTACTGTCCATACTCTGAAAAATAAAATAAGGTATGTAATCTATATTATTATAATTTTATTAAACATAATATTTATTATGAAACTTGTATAAAACAATTGTTTAAAAAACATTATATAAACAAGTACAGTTCTCATTGCATTATGAAATGTCTTCGTATTAAATATACCTAAACTAGAATCTAATAATAAACACACTTAAAATAACAGAGTATCTGAATTAAGTGCTTTTCTTCCCTTCATGAATGTTACTTTGAGAGCCCCTATTGTAATCTATGGTCTATTATGGCATAATGAAAGTGACAGGTAATGAAGGAACCAGAACGGATCTTGAAAAGCCAGAAATTCTTTATGGGTCTGAATAAGATGTTTTTGTTACTCATAGGATAGAAGGGAGTAAGAATTTTTAATGTTATTAATACAATAAACTCGAAAATTTGTATAGTAATTGCTAACTTACAGGATAAATATATTTCCAGTGACGAGGTATGTNCAAGGGATTGAATATGGATCGAACTATAATTGTTAAATATATAATATATGTAAAGTATAAACTATAATGTTGAAATGGAAATGAATATTTTAATGAATAAACACCTCTTTTATAGATCTATGTCCGTGCGAGTTGAGAAAATTTTTGAAATCTTCTGCCGACTTCGAGGAGGATGTCTGAAGCCATTTTAATGCATCCTGTAAAATTGAATGAAATCGGTTATTATAATATTGAATCAAGATAAAATACAATTTTAGCATATTTTAACATTTAATGAAAACAAATGAGAAATAACAGAGCAAAAACAGTTTTCACTTTCATTATTCAACTGAACTAATGCTAAAAATAAAACTGCATTCATTTCAACTTTCGACCACGGTTACTTTTCGACATAATCACTGTGAAGATTGAGGAATTTGTCATATCTGCGGACCAGCTTTTCCATCCCCTCTTCACAGAATGTTTTCGCCAGTTATTTGAAATGGGCCTTAACGTTGTTTTCAAGATCGTCATTAATCTCGAATCTCTCCCTTCCTAGTCACTTTTCCAGTTCAGGGAAGAAATGGAAGTCTTCACACACTTTTAATGTGTGAAGACTTAGACCTTTCAGACTTCCACTTACTTTTTAAAAACACCCAGCTTATAGTCCTGATTTAGTGCAGAGCATCTTTGTTTTATTTTGTCTTTGGTTGTAAAAACCGCCCTCGTAGTTAAGATGGAATTATTGTTCGTCCAGTGTGCGAAACCCTACAGAAATATTCTCCTGTATTTGAGTGGTGCATTTAAGACAGTTCCTATTTAAATATCGACGAAGATCTTAGCTGCTTTTCAGACAAACCAGCCGGGATCATAAGGACCCTCTAACCTTTGAGAAATTATTATATTAAGAAAAAAATAATTTATATAATTCTCACTTCTGTTTTCATAGCTTTAAATGTTGTCGGTTGGATTTCGTTGGAGATAGTACGAGCCAATGCCTACAAATAAATGTAAGTTTAATAAATTATAATATAAGTTATTCATAAAATTTTAGTAAAATGTGAACCTCTAACGATTGAGGAACGTCAGCGCTTTCGACATTTGAACAATTCGATAACAAATTTGCGAAATCTGCGTAGACGTCGTTGTTCCACCCTAAAAATAACATATTGTAACAATAAATTTTCTATTGGATGACCGTTAAATAACTATATATGAAATATATGTAGTATTATATAAAAGATACACTTGAAAGGATGGATTTAAACCGTATAATGTAATGAAATTTATTTAAAATAAGCGATGGCAAAACAAATTTATTTGTATCTAATATTATCGTACAGTACGCACACTAGCAACCAACAATAACTGATATTCAAGAAAAGATAAATTAGTTTCATTCGTAGGAGTCCTTATGAAGTATAGTTAATCGAAACAATGTTGCAAATTTCACAGAATTACACTGTACTTTTGGAAGAATCACAGAATATTAAATACGTTACGTCGTTTAACATTTCTCACGCCTTCAGATTTTACACTTTTAGAATGGGATTTAACGTTAAGCAGTATTTATTTCATTGCTACACTCCCTGTAAGGCACACGACATTCGAACTTAACTGGAAACAGTTTCCAGGAATTTCATTAAGACAGAAAATAAATCAGAGACTATGAATTAAAATATTTTCATAAATTATCATGTGATATTTATGCTGAGCCGTCATGAATTTCGGAGTTTCCTTCATTAGCACTTGTTGAACAACTCGTATATGTTTCAATAAAACAATAAATAAATAAATATTTAATTTCTATCATTTAAAAAATATCAACGTATTTAATTATAGACCTATATATATATTTCTTACCCCCGTATTCCTTAACAAGAAGCGACATCAAATTTGTATTGTACATGGCAGAACATAATGAAACTTCGGTATTACTGTCCATACTCTGAAAAATAAAATAAGGTATGTAATCTATATTATTATAATTTTATTAAACATAATATTTATTATGAAACTTGTATAAAACAATTGTTTAAAAAACATTATATAAACAAGTACAGTTCTCATTGCATTATGAAATGTCTTCGTATTAAATATACCTAAACTAGAATCTAATAATAAACACACTTAAAATAACAGAGTATCTGAATTAAGTGCTTTTCTTCCCTTCATGAATGTTACTTTGAGAGCCCCTATTGTAATCTATGGTCTATTATGGCATAATGAAAGTGACAGGTAATGAAGGAACCAGAACGGATCTTGAAAAGCCAGAAATTCTTTATGGGTCTGAATAAGATGTTTTTGTTACTCATAGGATAGAAGGGAGTAAGAATTTTTAATGTTATTAATACAATAAACTCGAAAATTTGTATAGTAATTGCTAACTTACAGGAAAAATACATTTCCAGTGACGAGGTATAGCTTGATATAACTCTAAAGACGTTTTGAAGTTCTCCAAATCTTTAATTTTATAATTGAAATATTTTTTTCTTCTCTCTTCTAAAGCACCTTCGGCAGTTATAAAATTCTAAAAATTAGTCAAAATTAATTATTTATTAATTAATTTGTATTTAATATAAAGAAAAAAGTATTTACCTTAATGAAAAATAGTAAAGGGCGCATTCGTTTATATAAAGGTTTCTTTTTATAAAGTGAAAATCTTTCCTTGGCTCTTTCGTATAGTTCATCATCATCGATAATTCTTCCGATCGATGCAAGCATCAGCACTTTATTAGAAGTAGAACCTTTATCAGCCGAATAATTTAGCCATCCCTTAAACATAAATGGAGAGAAAATGTTAAATTATTTAGAAATCAATAAAATATATTTAGTAGCAATTTTAGCCATGGAAATATCTATGCTTTAGTCTAGGAGTTAGCGTGTAGGTGTTCAGATTTTTATAAATATCTACACGTCAATATAAGGCAAGTCCGAATTTGTACACAATCTATTTTTTATATCTCTTTTAGTCAATCGCAACTTATATAGCCTATACGTAAGTTCTGATTAATTAGAAGAAAACACAAATTTATCTTTGTTTTTATAATAAAATTCATACTAATTGCTACGTCTCAAACGCTTGAGGTTCATACATTTGTCGTAGTGACAAAGAGGACTTGTGAAAACCCCCCTCGACCAGTCTTTCGTAAACTTATGGACACATTGGTAGATGCAAATTTCACACTTATTTTTCTTGGTAATTAGTTCTTTTAATGGCGTATAATACCAACAAAGTGTAAGAAAACCTTAATGAAAAAAATGCTTCAAAAAAGTTTTAATCAGGAAAGAGATTTGATAAGAAAAGGACAAATTTTGAGAAGCTCCCAGTCTGCAATGGATAAAATTAGAAAAAAAAAAAATATAACATTGATGGTGAGAAATACAAACTATGGCTACCTGGTTCCTTTGTTCAAGCCAGAGAAAGCCCTTGATAAGATTACTTATTTAAACAGATTAAGTAAACCTATTGAGGAGAGACAAAATAGAGTGGGAAGATCTACGGAGTATGTTGCATTCCTTGATAGGATTTGTAGTGTAGTCTTGAAGAAGCGTTTTTTCATGCTTGTGACGAGAAAAAAAATTGTGTTGACCGAATCTTATTTGTAGAAGACATCTGAAAAACTGTAAGATTTTATTAACTGATGAGCCACTTTCTCACGCGTTTAATGAAAGGCCTCGTTTGATACAACGTAAAACAGATAAAATTTAAACTTAAAGCATTGTATCCGCTATAAAACATGATTATTCTCTTTTGATATGAGGGAACATTTTTAGAAAAGGTATTGTTACCGGCAATATTAAATTAATTAACTCCATTGATGATCAGTAAGTCGTCCCCACGAATTTACTAAAAATCATAATTCAAGTAATGTGTCAAGGTAACTAAGATTACAGGAGAAGACACCAAATATTAGAGAAATAAATGACTACACTAAAGAATATTTTGTTATTGAATTAACCAATTATCATTACTGCCTCCCAATTCAAGAGATCGAAGCAAAGAAATAGTTGCATATAATGTAAGAACTGTACTTCATTTAAGTCCATTTTACTTTAGCATAAAATGTAAACCCTCAGTTTAATATATTGGGCCTGAAGTATATGTTATTAAAATAAGATTATGTTTTATACTTACGTCAATGACATTAAATAACGCATGACCATTAAAATAATGAATACCCATTGGAAAATAGGGGCAACTTGGTCCGTTCATTGCAAAGATTGTCCTCCATTTTGATTTCTGAAAGTTATATTTCAATTTTAAATAAATAAAATGAAGTATAAAGAATATAAATAAAGTTAAAAGAAGAAAAATTTTATTTCAAACCATTTAATAAAAAATTAATTTTTATTTTTATTGATGTTATAGATTTTTTGTTAAGCAATGCCTAAGAATCTATTAATAGGCAACCAATATAAAATTATGTAGTAAAGTATTTGTTTTTTTTTATAGTTCTTAAAACTGTTTACCCGGTTGAGACAGTTAAGTCGTTCTCCTTCCTCTCTTTGATATCAAGTTTCTCGCTTGGATTACACAACCAATTGAGAAAGTTGAATAAATTTCGAAGATTGTCTGTCACCCTTGTCACTCATCATTCAATTGCCTCATTGTGTCTGACCGAAGTCATAATATGATTAAAGAGACCCTCCTATTGTTCACATTTACAACTATGAATCAATTACTACTTACCATAAAATTATGGGAAAATGTTTTTTGACACAAAGACACACACAGTGGACTCATAGCCCCTGGAAGCACTTCTCTGGAAAAAAATATAAATATTTTTATAAATCAAAAACGATGTTATTAAATAAGGTTTTACACGAATTGAATTATTTCAATTAATAAAATTTATATAGAAACAGTTGGTTGACACACAAGTTTCTATTTTGATAGTTCGAAAGTGGTGTAGTGACACTTCTTTTATATTAGAAGTATTTTATCACTGCATGGCCAGATACTCTAAATAACACGGACAGTAACTGTTGCCACTCTCAAGGATCTGGTTCGAGTTCTTGTCGGCCTAAAAACTTTCTTGCACAAATCGATCTGGATTCCTCGAGTCCAATTCCGTCATCGTAAGAATATAAAACTGTGGCGTGCATATTGAGCACAAAATAGATGGGACTCAGTTGGAGCTAAGTCTGGACTGTAAGCCGAATGAAGCAGAATCTCCCAGTCCGACTGGCCAGTTCTCTAATATCAAATTTGCTCTACGTAGTGGCGCGTTGTCGTGGCATCATAGAAATTTGTCAATCTTCGAACGAAGTTCTTTTATCTTAGTGTTCAAACGATGGAGTTTTTGACAGTACAGCTCTATCGTATGGTGATATTGGTTGTAAGCAGCTCCATCACAATGTCGCCGAACACGTCGCCTCCTTTTGCACTATCGGCCATTGACATTTGAAAAAAATTTATGACCTTTGTCTACCCATAAACGTTTCGTAGATGAGTCTTTGTTGCGTTGTGGCCAGTTTTGAAATAATAGAACAACAGCAGACTAAACTGTTCTTTCGAAAGTTTCATATCGTCAGATATTGATAATTGGTCTATTTCCAATGAAATAGGTGATGAAACCTGCTTCTGGTTACTCTAATTCCATACCACATTGAACGGTGTTGAACATTCTTGTGGAGTCGTTTCTAGAAAAAATCGAAATGTCTAAACCTCACGTTATAACCCGATATACCGAAAAATATAAATATTTTGTATTTTTTTCTATGTTAGAACGATTGATTTTAAAATAAATTATATCATTTATTTCAGTTTTTATAGATTATTTTTGTGGTTACATTTACGATATTATTGCATGAGTGCAAAAATAGCACTTTTCATCACATTGTTATTGCTGCATATTTCAGTTTTGAAAATAGAAACGTGGTCTGATTTTATTTATTTAATAATATAACAGCTAATTATTGACAGTATAAATAAAATTACTAAATACTAATAGTTATCAAGAGTTTGTTTTTAACTGTCATGCTAATTGCGTGTTATTTTGCGGGTTTCTTTCGATTTATTTGCGTGTCTTTTATGTAAATAAAGTCTAATTTTTTGTCGAAAGTCCTCGAGCCTATGCTTGGCCCTCGACATCGACCCCACGTTGTTACAGGATTTCATTCTTATTTACTGGCCGTACGCCTCCTTGTCTTCCCGGAAGCACGTGGTTACACTGGAAACTTTCATCCGCCAAACTGGTCGTTTCAGTATCCACAAGGGAGGCAGGATCGGCGAAAATAGCCACACAAGCTGAAATCTCCGTATAAAAAAACGCAAACTGAAGAAAATGAAGAAATAGAAAATCTTCCACAGTGCACTTCCTTGGAAGATTGCCCATGAATTGCCTTGCCTTATTCTACTAACCTATTCTAATAACACGTAGACAAAGAATATATTGTGCACTTATTCCAGGTACATTTTACAAAAGTAAGAGTCTCCTGGTTTCAATATTATTTAAAGACAGATTCCAATTAATTTAATATATTGATTGTCACTTGGTAGGTTCTTGCAGCATACTCTACCTGTATTACGATACGTTTATATATTTAAAAGCATTAATAAAACTATTCATAAGATCAGACTTAAAAATTTAACATCACAAAAATAAATAATATTAATATGAATTATAAATAAGTGTTTATCTGTTTAAATTCCTAATCTATCATGAATGTGGAGAAAAGCTGTAAGCATTAGAGGACATTTCATCATCTGTGTTTAAGGATCCTTTTTGTCTTGTGGTTACTAAGAGATATTTTGTCTGTGCCTTTTCCATGACCTGCAGACTCTGATTAAGACATGTGCATAGTGAAGAATGGCGTACATCCCGACCAGAAATATTATGGAAATATATAAATATCCGAAGTGTATTCGAATTCGAACACAGATTCTTGAAAGAGGCAAACAAATGTTTTGCCTATAATAAAGTATGCCATTGAACTATGAAGGCTGACGAAGTAAGATATAAGGGTCTGTAACGAAATTACACATACACTTGAAATATGTGTTAAACATCAAAGAATGTTTATGTATAGCAATTTAATGTTTAATGAGATTATTAATGTTAACAATTACTCACAAATAATCTCAAATCATAAATACAAATATTCAAATATTTAAGGAATAAATTAATATAAAAATTGCATTCAAACTTGCTGCAAAATAGTTATAAATATAGCAGTAAATTCCTTATTTTACGTAAAATTTTAATAGTTAATGTATTTTCCTTTATTTGAATTAGCTTCTTAATACTATTAGGTAATGTTTTTGATATGTCTAGTAGTTTCTCTAGTTTATTTTATCTCAACAATTATAAATTGTAACAGTCAGTTCATCAATGCTTGAGTATTGTTTGTTGTTAGCATAGACATTCGAGAAAGCATTTTCCACACATTTTTTATGGATTTTAAGTTTGGACTATGCCATGGCCACTCCATAACATCTACATTTTTCACGTTTAAACTTGTTTTTGGTGTATTTAAATGCAAGATACGAGAATTGTCTTGCTGGAATATCTATTCATTTCCTCCAATCAGTAGTACAAATAAAATCTGTTAAAAAATAACATATTTTAATATTTTCTACTATCATTAATTATGATACCTGCTTTGTCATTAAAAGCAAATGCTAACAAATCCAAGATTTCACAACCTTCCATTTATCTGCTAAAATATTCCTTCGGGTGTTTTCTTAAATCATGCCAATAATACCTAAACTTTTTTCATCTGAAAACACAACATTTTTTTTTTCATTTGTCAGACCAACTCATTAGTGATTTTTTACATTCTAATCTGTTTTGTTTCGGGTCATTTTAAAGTTGTTTTTTGCCTTGAGTTTAGTATACGAACTTGTAATTTTTCGAATTATTAGGTACCGTTTCACACGACACTTTCAATGACAAACTACGACAATGCACGTAAGTGAAGTGGGTAGATGGAAAACTCTTCTTCTCCATTTCTCAATTAGAGCTTGTTTCTGCCACACCGTTTATTTATCCCAAATTACATATATTGTAACCACTTATAATAATGAGCTTATTAATTCTTAAATTGGTCTAAATAAACATTACAGATTACAGGTATTAATATTTGTTGATTTATGTAGTAGAATAAAATATTACTCGACATATATATTATTTTATTTAAAAGATTACCCAACGTTTCCTGTAGATAAATATTCTTCTTCGTCTCGAAATATGGCATCAAATTCGTGAGCGATTTCATAATCAGTTTCTGTAGTAATTGATGTAATGGGTCGAGACTAATAAAGAAATCAAGAAATTTTATGGTTATTATTTAAAAATTAATCGGGTAAAATAATTAAAACATGTTACCGGGAAAACTCAATAACAGTTAAAACACGATTGGACTAGTTAGGACTAGTTTCGTGAATTCTAGTATTTCTTAGTGAATACTAGAATTCAGGAGAGTTTCGGAAAAACTGGGTTTATCTGCAAGAATAATTGTTTTCTTTTCACTTATTTTCAGTTTTCACTGTTACAATTATTATAGTTTTGCTGATACGGATCAGATAAGTTTGTCAGGAGAATTTCCTGACACCAGAACAGGTACCAGACACGAGCATTTATTTCCAAAACAGCAAACAGAAAAACAGGTTGCCATCAGGAATTGCACTGCTCAAATGCAAGTTTTTTTTTCAAGGAAACTTTGATATAGAAAAGATGTTTGTGCAAGAAGAAAGGAGTTTTCTGCAACTTCAAATGCCATGATAGTTTTAACACTTAAGTTTTAAGAGTTAAAAAAATTTTGCAAAACTTTAACCTAATCATATTAACCTGCTTGATTCTTAATGCCTGGTGATGCAGAAATTGTGGGACTAACTTCGGGGAATGTTTCCTCGCAGCAAGATACAGATCTGTTATTTAATAAAATAAGATTTATACTGTTACTGACTCTCTCAATTACATAGATAGTATCTTCATAAGAAATGTTCAAAATATCCATCAAGGATGAACTGGTGCACACTTTTGAAAGTTTCAGGCTCCAGTAAATGGTGGTACAATAGTCGACAATGTGTTGCAGCAGCAAGTCTACATTGTAAATGAGATTGGTGTACTGTAGCATCTTTAGATGCTCTACAAGAAAATAATTGAAAGGATTTAGATTAGTAGAGACTATGCAGGCCACATAACCAAAGAATTCTACTTATCCAAATTTGCAGATAGATATGGTTTAGTACAGCATGAGCATATTGACTAAAGTGAACTAGAGCTCATTTTAGATGTATGTTACATTATTCACGAACATTAATAAGAGATTTATGTAATAAAATCTGTCGTAAACCTAACACTATCACAATATGTTTGATCTCTGAAAACTTCTCATCTTTGATTATAAATTTACAGGACTCTTTATGCTTTTCTTTATTTTCCTGTGAGGAATGATCTTCAAAAGTTGGTAAATTATTTTAGAATACCCTGACCGTAGCGCACTTCACTCTGTTCGGATAGTGTCTTTATAAGGTGATGAATGTCAGAGATGATGCATTAATCGTGATTTGATTTCTTAATAGAGATCATTTAAATTAAGCTAAACGTAAATATGAAAACGAAAATTTCCTTAGATATATTTATCAAAAATCTAAAAAACCCGTGAACAACACCATAATTCCTCCTCACCTTTGAATGGTTGGATAGTTCACGTTAATTAAAGAGCTGCAAACGGAAAATGAAAAAGAGAAAGAAGAGGGGAAAGACGGTAGAAAGCAGAGATACACTGATCCAGGAGAAAAATATCTATAAGTTGGAAGGTTGCGAGAGGAGATTATTGCTAATGTCGTCTGTAACGACGGCATGGAGCTGTATAAATGAATTGGTTAGGAAGTACCTCTGTACTTCCTTGGAAGTCAGAGCAATTCTTATCTTGTTACATAGAAACCAGACAAAGCGAGAATTGTTCAAAATTTCAAGAAATATTTGGATTTGAGAATATTATCCTTTCTTTATCATTTTGGCAACATATCACTTGACAACAGATGTTCTGGCATATCCTTGTCAATAAATCTCATGTCCTTCTAGAAACTTCCTCTTCGCAACTAGTCTACTCGATGTTTTTAAGATGTGATTAAAAATATCAGAATATTCCATTGATTTTTATGTCGTAAAGTATATTTCAAATTTAATAAAAAAATACTTAAAAAATATAATAAAGTATTTTGAATTCAATTTACCTGAAGAAGATACAATTGGTCTTTGGAAAAGCACCACTCGATATCGCGGCAAGATCCGAATTCTTTTTCCAACTGAAATTAATTTTAAAATCATTAGACTTTTCTTTATTATTAGAGAAATGAATATTTACGTATTTTATGTAATTGAAATTCTCTCTTTAAAATTAAAACATGAAATACAAAGTTGAAAGTAGAAACATGCACGCGAAATATATGTCTTTTACTATTCCAGAATAAAAGAAAAAAACAGTTAATTTAGTAGGAGATAAGGGGATAGATGGAGAAGAGAAAGCAAAAAAAAACCTAGACACGCGGAATGAATACGAACGAGAGGACGTTAAAGCAAAAACAGGCACTGATTAGTCGTTTATGAAAATAAAAGAGAAAGATAATTAAAGTAGAAACTCTGAGAGAGTAGAAATTCGTTAAGCATTAACTCATGACTATCAAATACTGTAAGTGGATATGAGGAATAATCCTGTGCATACAAAGAATAATCTCTAAGAAGGAAGAAGTGGACGAAGTTTTTCCCAACGATAAAATTTTGAATTAATATTATTAAATTTTAGATTAATAATTTTAGAGAATAAACGGATGTGACAAAATTTCATTGTAATTTTGTACATTAATTTTGAATAAAACACGCGACTCACATCAACCAATTAACTGGTGTGAATACAAATAACACTTAAGTGACAAGCGTGTTTGTAACCCTTTCTAGGTTCTTCTTCAGGCTTTTTCTGGGCATTCCAGTTTCCGGAGACCTCTCTGAATTTGTTGTCAGACAATTGGAAAGCAGGACCCTTCCCCACTTCTTCACAACATGCTCCTGTACAAGAGGTACTGTACATAGACGACATCATTACTTTCTGGAGGACAACAGTGAATCTAACGCAATTTGTCGACACAATGAACGAGGAATCTCAAGAAACAGCCCATACTTTGTATGGGCTGTTCCTTGAGATTCCTCGTTCATTGTGTCGACAAATTCCTCGAGATTCCTCGAGGTTCCTTGAGATGGAACAACATATTCTCACCAGGGTCCACCTCCTAGACATAGACATCGCAATTGAAGGGTCAGACATAGGCACGTCTGTTTATCATAAACCGTGTGCTATCTCCACTTATATTCCGCTTGAATCATGTGATACTTTTCCATACAAGATAGCAGCATTCGGGGCCTTGCTTAGAAGAACGTTCATGCATTTTTCCACTCCACAAGCGATAGCACAGGAATTAAGACTTATAGAAGGGATAGCCAGGACACATGGTTACAACCTTATACGAAGATTATGTGAGCGTCACAGACGTACATAAAAAGCATTCACCAGTTCGATGGAAATACTGAGAAATAAACAGGAAAAAAATAAGAAAAGGATCCCCTCACTTTAATCCTCATTTGAAATCATTGTACACAATTGCCAAGAGACGTCGGATCAGTATTACCTACAGGAGAAGCTCCTCCATTTTCAACATACTGCGAAATGGAAAAGACCATCCTAACCCCGACAGACTACCAGGCATATATAACGTCTCCATCAGAGACAACAGATGTAATAGGGAAATAGTGTACGTTGGCTTCACTAAACGTTCAATGGGGTCAGGATACGATAGCATAAATCTGACATACAATATAGTAGGAGTACCACCGCACCGGATATTATGAAGGACTTACCGGACACAGAATTATCCTTACCACCTTGCACCTGGAACATCTCAAATGGTTAGAAGCCATCGAAATTATTAAGGCTTGATGAGGAACCACCTGCATTAATTTTAGAGATGAGACGTGTCTGTCGATGGCATAGCAGACTATACTAGACAACGATATTTAATTTTCAATCATATTTAGAGGGGAATGCATACACAGAAGTTCTTGCATTCGAACTCATCCTAAAGTTCGATCTTATTTAAATACTTACATTCGATTTAAATTCGAATGTTAATTTAACTGCCAGGCTGTTTTTGATTAAGAAGAAGCCTAAAGAAGAGCCCAGAAGAGGTTAATTAAATATTTATAAAAATGATTAATAAAACATTAAAAACAAAGTATCTAGAAAATTGTGAGCATTATTACAGAAGACACGACATCAACAGAACTCGAGCAGACAAGCCATGATGCTTTGTGCACCAGGGCCTCTCTGATTCATTGAATTAAAAAGTGTAAATTTTGCTGCAAAACAGCTGTTAGATAGTGTGACATATGCTTCAAAACGCGATTTTCAATAATTTATTCTGCGTTTAAACAATTTAAAAATATAAGTGTTCATCAACAACATTATTACAGTTTTAATCGACTTTACAAGACGAACACAGCGATATGAATAAGTCAATACCGCCAAAAAATTAAATAATATGACTTTTGTATCTATACCCTTCAAATATACATGCACAAATTTATAATGTAGAAGGTATGGTTGCTGTATGTTTAAATTCTGTTCGTAGCATCCTTGTAATTCAGTGAAAAGATTCTTGGTAGACGACCAAACAGCAATTGATTAGAAAAACATTACAGTTTATTTAAAACAATTTTTTATTCAAATGCATTTTGGGTTGGTTTATGTTCCCAACCCCTCTTCAGTGCTGTTAAAAATANAGTAATTTTTCTATTATAATTTGATTCAAAAACGCAAAAATAAGCATATTAAATTTAAGAAACTCTCTGTAACTTATCTCTGCTTGCACTGATTAACAAGGGCTTTGTGTGAAATTTCAGAGTAAGGTGTTATTTTGAAGGTCAAGATAGATTGTCAGTGTATCCCACACATGACTAACAACTACTACTAATGTCAACGAGTCGTTAATTGTTTTATTGTCTTGTAAATGAAAACTGTTCCTGATTTAATCAGTCAAATTAAAATGTTATTTTATTGTACTTGGGAAAATATTTTGTTAGGTCTGATTAATTTTATATTTTAGTCACAGTTTAACTGGCATGCCTGACTCTCCCGTTTATATGCCGCGAATACTGTCATTCCGCAAAAATACGGTAATTTTTAAAAATTTTGTAAATAATAATTTCAAACCATTATTCCGACATTTCCTAAATAAAGCACTTGTTCGTCAGTCAAACAACATTTGTCTTCAAATTCAATATTTTTTTCTTCGACAACGTCACCCGTTTCTGAAAAAAAAAGTATTTAGCCCTAAATATATTTCAGTCATGTAATTTTTTAAGTAGCAAAATGAGAACTCACCGCTAACAACAACCCTTGTATCCTTTTTACCAATAGTTATATTATTAAGAGTTAATTTCTGATTGATATCTCTTTCTAAATAAATGGTATCGGGTTCGGCTTTGGCAGCCACTACAGACTGAAAAGATTTGTAATTACTTTTACAATTTACGAAATTTAAAAAGAATTATTTATTAAAATTTTATATTTAGTTTTGTCGTTTAGGCATTAAGATAGTGATTCTTTATGTAAATTAAGGGTTTGGCTAAGCCAATAATTGAATGAGATGGTGAGGAGAAGAGGAACAAAGTCTGAGTCAACTGATACATGAAAGTTTCTAGGTTCTGACTCAATTGCCACTCTTTCGAGCAGCAGGCTTTCCTTTTACCTGTTTACTTTATTAGAAATTCTGTAATTCACCTTGCATATAAAAGTGTGAAGTAGTATTTATGTTTTACGTATTAAGCATGCGGTAAATTTCAAAATGAAGATACGCACTACATTTCTGTAATTCGGTAAAGAATACCACCCTAACGTGGGAATGTTGAAACCAATGATGAGTACAGAAAAGATCTGACTGTCCATGGTAAAAAAATTAAATTAAATTAAGCAAAAATATTTGGATAAATTAATCTTGTTGTAAAACTACAGAGAAATAACAGAAATGTAAATCCATACCTCTCCTAGTCCATAATTGGCTGTTATTGTAACATGTTTTGGATTTGAAGTAACAGGATTACAAGTAAACATAACACCTGCAACATCCGCATTCACCATTTCTTGGATAACAACTGCCATCGGTAGGTTTAACAGTTGACCGTTTTGCCTGTAAATTAATCGTATTTTACAGTAAATTTACGTTCTAAATATGCAATAATTATTTAAAATATTATATTAAGTTAATTTTCATTAGGATATTTTCAATTATAGCAGTGTCTTGCCTCTGTACTGTACAGTACATCATACTTTTCCTATGAACAAAGTAGTCACGCCGGTCCTCTATCTATATCCTTCTAGGAATTATTATATGAATTAAAATAAAGTGATTATCGGCCCAAACCGGAGTTTGTGCATAGTTAACCGGGACCTGCTGAACCCATTATTTTCAAATCCGGTCTAGATTTTTATTTTATTTTACTCTGATCTCGAAAGTAAGGTAAGACAGTCAGACCGCGTACACCAGTGGGAATTTATCGGTCCAGAATGTTTGAAAATTGTAACCGAATTTTTATACTTCTAGTTACTCTTTCTGTTGTTTTGGATTAAATTTGATTGATGGAATATGGTAAGGTAATATTTGTGCGTTCAAGCAAGGGGAGTTTCTTCCAGAAGAACTTTCTATGGGAAATTGGTCGCTATTTAGATGTTAGAAACGTAAAGGAAACTCGAAAAACTGCACGTGTGCAAACCGTTGCTCAAGTACAAACCGCAACCACCTGCCAGTGTTCGGTGGTTTTATTCACACGGTCATTGGTGGTTTGCCTTAACGAAAAAATTAAAAGTCATCGATAATATGGACGAATTACATTAGTTGATTTATACCTTACTTGAACTTAAAGACATTTAAAACTCTACTCCCTAGCAGCATAAAGTAGGTGCTTTTCATTGTCTATTATGTAAGACTCATAATCGGGTAATAAGAGCAAGAAGCAGACACAATGTGGACAAACCGGTGAATCATAAAAATTTTTGGCTATATCCACTCCAATTCTTATCATCCGGTAATCCTTGTTTGCCAAACCCGTAATGATCATGTAAAGAGACCATCTTAATGCTGATAGGGAGGAAATAATTAAGGAAAATCACTATTATATTCTCCTCGCTCAACAATAGAATTTAAATTTACCTAATAATGATTTTTATCTTTCGATAATTTCAATGCTAGCATAATTGATATCAAGATTCTTACCTTTTGTATTCAATATCAGTAAATGAAAATTGCGATGCCCAACACTTCTTAACTGCAGTTAATATCTGATTAAAAAAACAAGTATATAAATACAATATATAAAGAATATAAAAGTAATCATAACTGTTACATTTCTATAAAAGTCACCATATTTTGTGCTTATCAAACACGAGTTATATGTGTTTAAAAGACAAGATGAACGAGATGCAGACTATGGAGCAAATTAAAAACCGATTTTTTATTGCGAAACTGACACTTACAAAACAGTTGTTTCACCATAAGTGCGGGGTATACGATAGACGGGGGTTACGCGGAGGTTTGCTTTCTTTTTAGCGAATTTCTTTGCGTTAAAGTTAATAANAGTGTTGTTTATGTTTTTTTTTTAATATTATTAACAAGTAACATTGTACTTTTAATAACAGCAATAATAACAAACTTAAAATATAGTCATAGACAAAGTTTAAATTAAACAGACGTATTAAGGCAAGCAAGTGCATAAAGGAGACAACAGCAGTGTCAATACTCCCCTATATAAAAAATTAATTCGAAATTATTTACATTTTTCAATCCGGAAATCCCGAGATAAGTTTCCATTTGACCGGCTGCAGACATATCTTCGCTATCTTCCCCTTAAAATTAAAAAAATAATAATAAATAAATAAATTAATTAATTAATATAGCATTTAATAATTTTAAATTTCTAGAAAAGTGTTAATTTTATCACAAAACTTAGAAAAGGTAAATTAGTCACTTTTTAATTGTATTTAGCAGTTTCAAACTTGAAAACGTCTCAAAGGTCTTGAGAATAAAAGCAGAGAACACAGAGTTGGTCCCGAGTGACTAACATGACTAACGGGCTGGCAAGTTGGAGCTTTTCTCACGTTCTTCATTTATATCAAAACTAAATTGGGGTACTTTTCCACAGAAAGTCCACGAGGGAATCACTCCGTTCGTTGAAACAAAAAAGAAAGCTTCACCATCGAGTGAAATCTTTCTTTTATTGTTTCAATTCAAACTTTCTTTCTGTAGATCCAAAGAGGAACTTTTCCTGTGCTTATAATTTCGACAGTCTTACAATAGGAGCAGCATAATAATAAAAACTGGGAGCATATTCAGGACAACAATATATTGACGAATTTTCCAGTAAAAACACGAAAATTCATAAATATCCATCCAATTTTTGTCGTCATCAAGAGTGCCTTCATTGCATTAGCAATCCGGCTCTCTGTTTGAGGTTTCTTTCATCTTATTTCTTAATCAACACTATGTTAATATTTCTGAAGTTTCATCTTTTACGAAGTTTGAAATAATACAATACTAAAAATACTGTATTAATTTTATTCTTACCGCAAGTCGATGACCTGACAGAAAATCTAACATTATTTAAGTCACTCGTGTAAATTGCTTTTAAATTTTTTTCAATTTCATCACAGATTATATTTGAAAGTGGGATCTCCGCAACTTCTTTCATAATTCTAAAAGTAATGTAAGGTAAAATGTTATAAAATAAAATCAAATTAATCATGTATGAAAACAATAAAATTTTCTACCTTTGACATTCGTCTTTTACATCACTTTTCGTTATCCTAATACAAAAATTTAATAAGTAAAATACAATATCTTGCATAAAAAGTTTTGTAAATAAAAATTTATATTATATACATCTTAAAATAATTACTAGAGATGTATTTTTAATAAATGTACTATGAAATGAACCTTGTTGTTCTCTACAAAATGCATACAAAACTATTTATAGAGTGTTGTTTATGTTTTTTTTTTAATATTATTAACAAGTAACATTGTACTTTTAATAACAGCAATAATAACAAACTTAAAATATAGTCATAGACAAAGTTTAAATTAAACAGACGTATTAAGGCAAGCAAGTGCATAAAGGAGACACAGCAGTGTCAATAATAATAAAGTATTTAAGTGCAGGTTGTATTTACCTACGTGTAATAAAAAAGAAGTTATTTTAATATTGATTTCCCCAATATCAGTACATGTTGTTTTATCAGAGACGGTATATGTAGCATATTTGTAATTAATTAAAACATGGTGTATATATACAATATATTATTTATCTTTTTCGCTGTAAAGGTATCATTTTAATTGAATTATAAGTAGCAACAGGTCGGAACACAAAAGTTACTACAAAACGTAAATGCTCGTACTGTACATTGATTAATTATTAATTCATCAAAAACGAAGTGAGCAGAGAAACTTCAGGGTGGACTAAGGTTGAGTTAAGATCATAAATGCCGGAACACCGAATATCTTCTCACACTTTAAAGTAGCCGGCAAATCTTCGTAACACGATCTTTGAACCGTTATAATTTTTTTTCGTTTGTACTGTACTACGGTTCTTCTTGAATGAATGAATAACGGAATCATTAAATACATTACTAGAAAGGAAACAACATTTAAATGTATACTAAATGAATATATGAGTGTAATACTGACATTTTGACAATTCCTTATGAAATTGTAAAAATGTCAGTGTTGTACTCGCGTATTCATTTAAAATTAAATAATATAAAAATGTATAAAGCTATTAAAATGTTTTTTTTTTAATATTATTAACAAGTAACATTGTACTTTTAATAACAGCAATAATAACAAACTTAAAATATAGTCATAGACAAAGTTTAAATTAAACAGACGTATTAAGGCAAGCAAGTGCATAAAGGAGACACAGCAGTGTCAATAATAATAAAGTATTTAAGTGCAGGTTGTATTTACCTACGTGTAATAAAAAAGAAGTTATTTTAATATTGATTTCCCCAATATCAGTACATGTTGTTTTATCAGAGACGGTATATGTAGCATATTTGTAATTAATTAAAACATGGTGTATATATACAATATATTATTTATCTTTTTCGCTGTAAAGGTATCATTTTAATTGAATTATAAGTAGCAACAGGTCGGAACACAAAAGTTACTACAAAACGTAAATGCTCGTACTGTACATTGATTAATTATTAATTCATCAAAAACGAAGTGAGCAGAGAAACTTCAGGGTGGACTAAGGTTGAGTTAAGATCATAAATGCCGGAACACCGAATATCTTCTCACACTTTAAAGTAGCTGGCAAATCTTCGTAACACGATCTTTGAACCGTTATAATTTTTTTTCGTTTGTACTGTACTACGGTTCTTCTTGAATGAATGAATAACGGAATCATTAAATACATTACTAGAAAGGAAACAACATTTAAATGTATACTAAATGAATATGTGAGTGTAATACTGACATTTTGACAATTCCTTATGAAATTGTAAAAATGTCAGTGTTGCACTCGCGTATTCATTTAAAATTAAATAATATAAAAATGAATTGTTATTAATTTAATGGAATTAAAAACTATTGTAGATAAGGGAAATATTCGTGCATAATTATTTCCACAGAGAGTTGTACGTGTTTTAATTTCTCTAAAAATATTAGGCTATAATTGAACTAACAATACAAAGTTGTATAAACAATTTAAAACATTCAAAAGCTTTTAAATTTATATCTAAAAATTGTTGAAATAATACAAACCGTGTTATTTTCTGTAAAGAAGAAACGATGTCTTTCATTCTATTTGTATCCTGAAATATTTTGTAGGCTTTCGTCGTCACGACAACACCTTTGGGCACTATGAACTAATAAAAACATATAAACCAAACTTAATTTTGCATTGTTTTATGAAGAAAAAGTGAATGATAAATTACAAATTAAAAACACATGTTTATCCTAGTATCTTCGGATTTAACTAATGTTACGGGTATAGTACAGTATATTCATATAGTCTACTTTAAATCTTATATATATATATGTATGTATGTATGAACGCTATACATAGTACATATAACGTACAGTATCTATAATGAAGTTTCTAAGAAAATCGATTACGAACTTGCAGCAGCCATCGTGTTTGCGTATTAGTAAATAAATATGTTCGTTGTTATTCTTTTTCAGTGTATTCAGTATACTGTATTGAACAAAATGGTTATGCAATATTTTCCTGATTAACCGAATATATTCTTCCGAAAATACGACTAGAGGCAGCTGTTTTAATTTACAATTTTATAAAATATTTTTATATAAGAAAACTAATTAGCCTATATATATTATAAATTATACATATTTACGTTTTTGTTATCAGCAGCAATTTCTGTAAGTATTCCGAGAGAGGAACCTTTACCACCAGTTAATTCCGATACTTGACAATGTAACGATGTAAGTGGCACCACCAAAAGATTTTCTGTTTTATTAATTGCTAAAAATATTAAATAAAGAATACAATTTTATTTTTATATTCAATGTACAGTAACAGTTCGTTTTTTTCGGTAATCCGGAACACATGGAATTCCGCATTACTCCTGCTCCCATAAGAGCAGGAGTAACGAGCTCCTGTACTTTTTATAATTTATGTAGAAACACAGTAGGACAGAGCAATAATAATAATACTTTCTCAATTCTATATATCAAATGATCAAACGTTAAAAAATATAAGCAGAAAGCTGCCCAATTCGATTTCGCTAAAAAACGTTTGAGGGAACTTGGTTGACCAAATTTATGACTAGAATCATCAGTATGCCGACATTGAACACTTAAAAAAGCAATTGTCACTGCTTGGAACTCTCTTGAGACATCGATTATAAAAAAAACCTTGTTGGTAGCATGCCAATTTGCATTTTCGATGTTACCAGTAAAGGAGGTGTACAAATAAATTACTAAATTAAACTGTTTTCTAGTATATAATTCTTTTTACATTCATTTACTATACTTTTGTGGTGCTTAAAATCAGATTTTTTTACAATTTCTGCTGATTGCTGCATATAGGAAACTATGGGTTTTTAATGTTAGTATAGTAAATTTTCAGCGGTTCTATACTTTTGTAGAGCACCTTATTAACAAATTAGATGTAGACAACATAAAAACAGTATTCAGGGACACACAGAAGATCAGATACAGAATATTGTCAAGAATTTCAGCAGACTACAATTGATGAGAAAGTATAATATTCCCGAATTATCTACGGTGATTTATTCCTAAAATAAAGAGTTTCATTATTCAGATAGAAAAAAATAAAGTTAATATATTACAGAAAACATATTTTAAAAATTAATTGCTGTCGGTAGTGTGAAATCCAGAATTTTTACCGAATTTTTTGATTAATATCCCGCATTTTTATAAACCCCCAATTAAATTTTCATTTAAAACATAAAGTAAAATCTAACAAAAAAAAGGAAAATTTTCAATATCCTCTTTCGTTCAAAGTAAACATTCGTCCATTTCGAAAATAATCCCACATTCCAACTCCAAAGTTGATAGTAAGCATGGTCCCGGGGACAACTTTGACATATCCGCGTACCTTTTACCTCACAACAATTGATCACATGACCATTCTCCCACGACGAAACTATAAAAGCCACTTGCTTCCCCCTTCTCGGGGGAGTCGTTCATCTACCGTCACTTAGATACTGTGTCTTATTTTTATATATTGTGTTTTACGAATCTTGTATCCTACGAATATTGTGTCCTACGTATATTATTAATTTCCTCAAGAGAACTATCAACATAAAGAGGTATGGAACAAATTTTTGTGAACTCCCTCTCGGCCCCACGCGTTTTAGGGACTCAGAATTTCCCCTCGATAATAGTTATTGGTACCGTCTATGTAGATATCCAATAAATCGTTGTTTCCTTATTAAATTGGTGTCCTCTTTTACTCGTATATCGCCTGTCACCTTACCGACAGCACTCTTCCCTCCTCCACTCGACCCGAACAAGAAAATCCCGTCACCGCGGGATAATCTAAAAAATTTAAGCCATCTCTGGCAAGTGAGCAAGTCCCACCGACTTGAAAGCCGATCCACGGAGGTACGGCGTAGTCATACCCCCCACGGTTCTCACAGTAGATACTACAGAGAATTTACTGTAAAGAGGTTTAAACCTCCCACTCATATTGCAAATTTCATTATGAAACAAATTATAATTATAGATAATAAGGTACAAAAAATATTTAACCAAAAAATAACCAAAAACGTTAATATAAAGACCCAGTTTTCTCTTTACTTGTCCGTCATATTGTGATGTTGGTCGAATTCAAGATAGACCGAAAAAAGCCTCTTGAATATTCAAATTAAAATTTTTCTGTTTTATAATATACATTTTTAAATAAAATATTTCGAAATTAGTCTTGTGTAATACTTGATTATCTTTTCATTTTTAAAATTATCTTGCGAAAACGTTTTCAAATCGTCAGCATATTGCTTATCGATCGGATGATTGTTAAGACCTAAACGGTATAAATTCATTTATGGGCCTTATCAAATTCGGTATCAAAAGCCTTTGAAACCGGATCTACATATAAATTCACGAATAGAACCACGGATCCTATCAGATCCAGTATCAATGGCAATTAACTCGTTAACCAAACTTGTCAGTAGTCCTTATACAGAGTAAAAAAGTTGATTCTTTATGTTTTTTATGGAAAAAGTATAATTATAAATTTATCAAGAATTAAAATTTACTTACGTTTTTGTACGGGATAATATTTTCTTTTATTTTTCAAAATTTTTCTGTAAATATACATTCATTAATATTCCAATATTATACCGTAAGAATTAAAACATATTTTATACTTTACCCTTTTAACACAATTCCGTGACCCTTCTTTCCATTTTTGGACATAGTTACGTGTTTCAATTCGATGCCATTGGGCCATTTCGATTTCATAAATAACGTGGAATATATCTCGGAAGTAAATTTCAAATTATATGTTTCATCCTCTAACGTAAGAACATATAATTATAATTACATATATACATTTACAGGGCAGAAAATTTTTCATATTACATCTACTAAGTTTACTGTTCACTACATCTCATTAGTTATAGAAATTTGAAAGCTCTCATTAAAATTGTTAAGTGGATTATAAATCATATGTTAGAGTGATTCTATACAGCAAACTAAAGACCGTTTGTATAGATAATTCTATGGAATGAATAAAAGTTAAATAAAAAATATAAAACAAACTAAAATTTCTCACAACTTACCCAAGGAAAATTCTAAAACTTTATTCTGTATTTCATTCATATTTTCACTATCGGGTAGAATTTTACATTTGATCGAATGTAATCTACCGTTAGAATTCATTATATGACCGTGATGAAGCCTAAAATGTAAGACTTTAAATAATTTATCATTTTATAATACATAGAGATATTATTACGTTTAAATATTAAATTACCTTTTTATAACATTATCAACACTCTCAATTCCTATGTGTAGTAAAATCCCATGCTACATAGAAATACAGGTTGTATATTATTATATTAACATACAAATAAAATTTATGTAATGACATAAATTCGGGGGTGGAATATCTATATTTATTGATGTTAGTGTATGTGTGTGTGGGGCACGATTTTTTCACCTTTTTTGAAGCTTAATAAATCTTGTGTTTTGTGTCGACAATTTCTGAAATTTTGCAGGAAGGAAGGTTTATTTATTAGGGTGATTTATACCATATTATTTTGTTTGTTAACCCTTCAATCCAATCCAATTATTCATTATGTTTAATTAAGGTATACAATACATCTAATTCTTATCTATTTCAAAAATATTTCTCTATTATTAATAAATAATTTAATGTTTTTAATTAATACTTACCTGCAAGTAAGCGAAAACGTGGCAAAATTGTTTTTCTGACGAGATCTTTCCTAAATTGAAAAAAAAGTAAACATATATAATTATTAAACGAAATAAATATTGCCATATTTTAGTACTTTAATTAGGTAAAATATTGAAATTTATAAGTAAATAAGACGATAAAGTTAAGAAATGTTCTTAGAAGTACGCTTTAATATAGTGTTTATCCAATAGTGAAGCTTGAAATTTAAGGGTCATCCTGAAAGTTCTAATCTCTTTACTGCCTCACTAAATACAGATATTATTTATTTCCAATATCTTATGTTTTACTGAATGGTTATATAGTTTCTACTGAAGTCTCAACTTTCCGTTAATAATAAATATTCTAGTATCTTTGTGAAATAATAAACAAAGTCAGGAACGAAGATTGAATGAATAATGGAATAATACATACGAAGATTTCTCATTTTGGTTCCCCATAAATGCAACTCCTTCTCTTTATCTGATCCTTCTAACTTAATCGTTCCTCTCATTTGCCCGTGTTGAGTGTAGACGTCCATTAATTCTCGTGCTCTAAGCATAAGAAATTAGATATGAAAATGGTAGAAAGTTCCTCAGCCTCATAAAACATTATTATCGGAGGTGTAATTAAAACAACTGCAAAAGCGGTTCAAAAATTAGTTAAGTGAATCGATAATCTAAATCAGTGTTTTTCAACCTTTTTGAATACGCGACCCCTTTACAAGTTAAAAAATTCTGGCGACTCCCCTAGGCCATATTGAAACTATATCAGTGATTTAAAAATTTATGTATTTAATTTTCTTTCTGTTGAGAGAAATTATTGTTGACTAAAATGAGAATTTAAGAAGAATCGACAATAACTTAAGACACGTATAGTATGTTACTTTCTTCTTATAATAACAATAGGTTCGGAGTGCTGTTGACCTTTTATTATTTTTTTTATTTATTTAGTTTTTTTATGAGAGTTTTTCACTTCTACTTTTCTACTTATTACTTCTTTTTACAAGTCAGCTCAACACTTTTACGTTCATTTTCTGGGANCATAAGAAATTAGATATGAAAATGGTAAAAAGTTCCTCAATCTCATAAAACGTTATGATCGGAGGTGTAATTGAAACAACTACAAAAGCGGTTCATAAATTATGTAAGTGAATCAATAATCTAAATGAACCTTAGCAGAACAATTGAAAATAGATCTGTGAAGATTTTTTGGCTGTTAGAATTTGCTGTTATTTAGCAAACGTTTTCAACCTAGTCCAATAAGCGACCTCAGGCTACAATTTTTCTTGGAACATATTTTACCGTTAAGTATCGTTTTAAAATAGAATACAATAAATTAATAACAGCTTTTAAATATTTGAATATAAAGCAAAAATAACAAAAATTAATAGCGAGGTTGCGGTCGAAGTTTTCATCTTTAAAACGTGAACGTCGACGTTTGACGTTTACGTTTTACAGATGAAAACTTCGGCCGCAACCACTCTAATATAAATAACGAATAACAGTAAAATGTAAAAATAAATAATCTATATTTACCTGGAAACGTTGCCGAAGAGTGAAAAGAATGAAGCGTGATCTAAGGCGTTTGCCATGGCATCTTTATCTATGTCGCTAGTGAAATCGTACACGTCTGATAGAACTGACCACCTATCGAAAAAGTTTATTAGATCATTTCTTTCTTAATAAGGATAATATCCTTTTTAACTATTAAATGAGTTTGTCTAAACAATACTTTATAACTATATTTTAAGTTACGATACAAATTCACCGCGCAACACCTGTTTTTATGAAATAATTATGTCGAATGCAGCTATATACTTACACAAAACTGAATTTGACGTGAATCACTCTGCCATCGTTTTCCCTAAATAAAATAATACAGTTAATATTTATCAATGTGTAAAATATTATCGAAATAATAATAAAAGTTATAATAGCTATGTTAAACGACTTTATTACAAATACTGAGAAGGCTTTCTTCATGCTTGTTATTTAAGATTTTTCAATTTAGCATTACACTCAAGTGAGAAAAAGTTTCAGAGGAACATTCGACAACGTTAAATTAAAGTTTGACAGTATATCGTTGGAATATCTTCGTTAGATTGTTTAAATGGGAATTCCCTTCATAAAGATATTAATTTATTTACTTGCCTATTTGACCCGTAGTGATGATCCCCATCAAAACTTCTCTTAAAATTTTGTACGCAGTTTAATTCGAAATATTGTTAAAAACTTTAAACATTTTATTTAAAAAATAGTTACCTGAGAAGACCGTTGAAAAATATCCTCCATATTCTGAGAGGCGATAGACATTGCAGTCGTAAACCGGCCGCTTGGAAGTAACGGTCGTCCGTCGTTCTACCCGTTTCTTGCAGAACGTAAACTTTGCCGTTGGTAAGTCTAAGATATAGCCACGCTTCGGCCATCCTATCGTCGATCCTGGCCACTCTCACCAGCAAACATTCCTTCTTCGAATTAACCCCGTATATCATCACTTCGTCCTCTTCCTAAAAGATTCTCTTATATTATACTAGTTTCAAAATCCAATGTAAGAGATATAAAATCTGCTATGACTGATAATTACCCTTATTAACTTTCATTACATTTAATTTTAACAGTTTCACAAATGCCCGAGTGGATACAATCAAGAATTTGTACAGTTGTTGCGAGGTGGCTCTGACTAACTCACTTATCACATAGTGTATTCCATTTTCTTCCTTTGTCTTACACCTGTGACTGGACGACAGCGCACTCTTGGGTCAGTTCAGAGATCATCTGTGAATTTTTGGCTCACAAGATCCATCGAATCGAGTAAGCGGCAGCGTACGTAGGACTTTTACAAAGTAAGGAATGAAGGAGAGAAAATAAGAGAGGTAGGGATGTCCGAAAGTGATGCTCTCAACCAACAAAGTACGATAAGCAATAAACATTTAATTAATTTAATAACAAAGGGAAAATATTACACTCAAGATATAATATATATATTATATTATGGAATTAGCATATAGAGTAAGTTTACTCTATTTACTATCTCTATTATCTACAGTTTGTTTGCTATTCGCGCCCAACTTCCTCGAGAGAGAGAGAGAGAGAGAGAGAGAGAGAGAGAGAGAGAGNCTGCTAGATTATTTAACTCCTCTGAGTACGTCAATAACATTGGATTGTGTTGGACCATAAATTCAACAAATGCATTGAAACAAGATAACAGATTCATGGATGGGTATAGACTTTCAAAATCCATCACTGTCCCTATTTCATCATTCATTAAAGTTAAGTCTTGCAACTCTTTTACCGCTTTATTTGGATCATGAGCCACATAATTATTTTCCTCTAGCATTTCATAAATGTACTTTTTTAAGCACTTCTCTAGAACAGTGTTTTTCAACCTTCTTGAATACGCGACCCCTTTACAAGTTAAAAAATTCTGGCGACCCCCCAGGGCCATATTAAAACTATATCAGTGATTCTAAAAACTACGTATTTAATTTTCTTTCTGTTGAGACCTAAATATCGATTGGAAAACCAATTATACTGTAAAATAAACAGGTACAGCCTTCTCACTGAAATTGTAGTTTTTTTTATTGTAGTGTAGGACCTACAAACACTTGTTTTTTTCTTTTACCCGCGACCCCCATGTAAGACTTTGTGGGTCGCAACCCCCAGGTTGAAAAACACTGATCTAAATGAACTTTAGCAGAAGAATTGAAAATAAATCTCTGAAGACATTTTTTGACTGTTAGAATTTGCTTTTATTTAGCAAACGTTTTCATCCTAGTCCAATAAGCGATCCTCAGGCTACAATTTTTCTTGGAACATATTTTACCGTTAAGTATCGTTTCAAAATAGAATACAATAAATTAATAACAGCTTTTAAATATTTGAATATAAAGCAAAAATAACTATAATAAAAATAATTAATAGCGAGGTTGCGGTCGAAGTTTTCATCTTTAAAACGTGAACGTCGAACCACCGCTATCTTGTAAGCGGCGCTCGACGTTTGACGTTTACGTTTTACAGATGAAAACTTCGGCCGCAACCACTCTAATATAAATAACGAATAACAGTAAAATGTAAAAATAAATAATCTATATTTACCTGGAAACGTTGCCGAAGAGTGAAAAGAATGAAGCGTGATCTAAGGCGTTTGCCATGGCATCTTTATCTACGTCGCTAGTGAAATCGTACACGTCCGATAGAACTGTCCACCTATCGAAAAAGTTTATTAGATCACTTCTTTCTTAATTAATAAGGATAATATACTTTTTAACTATTAAATGAGTTCGTCTGAACAATACTTTAGAACTATATTTTAAGTTACGATACGAATTCGCCGCGCAACACCTGTTTTTATGAAATAAATTATGTCGAATGCAACTATATACTTACACAAAACTGAATTTGACGTGAATTACTCTGCCATCGTTTTCCCTAAATAAAATGATACAGTTAATATTTATCAATGTGTAAAATATTATCGAATTAATAATAAAAGTTATAATAGCTATGTTAAACGACTTTATTACAAATACTGAGAAGGCCTTCTTCATGCTTGTTATTTAAGATTATTCAATTTAGCTTCACACTCAACTGAGAAAAACTTTCAAAGAAACATTCGACAACGTTAAATTAAACTTTGACGGTATATCGTTGGAATATCTTCATTAGATTGTTTAAAGGGGAATTCCTTTCATAAAGACATTCATTCATTTACTTGCTTAATTGGCCCGAATTGATGTTCCCCATAAAAAATTCTCTTAAAATTTTGTACGCAGTTTAATTCGAAATATTGTTAAAAACTATAAACATTCTATAAAAAATAGTTACCTGAGAAGACCGTTGAAAAATATCCTCCATATTCTGAGAGGCGATAGACATTGCAGTCGCAAACCGGCCGCTTGGAAGTAACGATCGTCCGTCGTTCTACCCGTTTCTTGCAAAACGTAAACTTTGCCGTTGGTAAGTCTAAGATATAGCCACGCTTCGGCCATCCTATCGTCGATCCTGGCCACTCTCACCAGCAAACATTCCTTCTTCGAATTAACCCCGTATATCATCACTTCGTCCTCTTCCTAAAAGATTCTCTTATATTATACTAGTTTCAAAATCCAATGTAAGAGATATAAAATCTGCTATGACTGATAATTACCCTTATTAACTTTCATTACATTTAATTTTAACAGTTTCACAAATGCCCGAGTGGATACAAACACGAATTTGTACAGTTGTTGCGAGGTGGCTCTGACTAACTCACTTATCACATAGTGTATTCCATTTTCTTCCTTTGTCTTACACCTGCGACTGGACGACAGCGCACTCTTGGGTCAGTTCAGAGATCATCTGTGAATTTTTGGCTCACAGGATCCATCGAATCGAGTAAGAAATGAAGGAGAGAAAATAAGATAGATAGGAATGTCCGAAAGTGATGCTCTCAACCAACGAAGTATGATAAGCAATAAACATTTAATAACAAAGGGAAATTTTACATGCAAGATATACTGTATATATTATATTATGGAATTAGCATATAGAGTAAGTTTACTCTATTTACTATCTCTATTATCTACAGTGTGTTTGCTATCCGCGCCCAACTTCCTCGAGAGCGAGAGATAACTCTAACACAACTTTTGCGTGTCAATATAAATACCTGGATCCCCGAGCCTCAAGAGGCGGAGGAGAGTCTAATTACTTGTATTGACGAATCTTGGTAATAATTCGTAATGTTAATGGTCATAACTGATCGAAGTTCATTTGTTTTTAATCCGGACGGCGGTTGAATTGGTGGGGATGGACTGAATTGAAACTGGGATTAACTAAACTAGACAGAAAGATGACTCCTGAACTGAACGACCTTTTCAATCTTTGCTGGTCTTTTTATGTGTTCCGTTCTGTTCTCTTTCCGAGTCAAGATGTTACCAAAGAAGCAATATCGTAAGGACAACCTCATCAAATCTCGTATTTTAATCCCTACTTCCCAAAGAAAATCGTATACTCTCCTCTTCCCTGGAAGAGGAGTCATTTAGAAAGAAAATGTTATCATAGACAGAATCTGAGTACTTCTTCGTTGATTTTTCCCATTTTTTGCGCTGTTTATTTAAGCAGTTTATTGAATTAATACTTTAATTCAACAAACTATTGCCCGGGATCCCACACATTTAAATAGGGGACAGTTTACTGTACAAGTAATTACCATTGTTTTAAGATTATTTCTATCGTACCATTACTAAAAAAATCATTTTTCTTTTATTTTTGTGAATTTATTTCCCTTCCATAAAACTAAACTTTCGTACACAGACCTATTGCATTTTTATGTGTTTTGTTTTAGGATTAATCCTACACAACAGGATTTAAAAATAACAATTATTCTTATGTTATCAGATATCTACCTATATAAATCCAGTTCTTTCGGTTGTTTTTCAGGTGTACACATATGCGTGTGAGCCTTATTGACGATAAAATGCCTAAAAGATAGTCGAAACTGTCACGAAATATATCTGTATCAATGGATCATTGGAAAGCTTATTACTGTCCGATATACAGTACGTAAGCTTCCTTAATTAAAACTCGAACTCCCTCACTCTTTCTTGCTGATTTCATCTTCCCTACAAACTCCCAAATCCTTCTTCCGATCTGGACAAATTTCTGCTTAGTTACTGGTTGGTACATTACAGGAAACATGGCTACCATAAAACTCGGACCACTCACTCTCTCTGGTTTCATCCTCTAATCCCTAACCTTTCGTGCTATCTGAACAAATTTTGCATAGCTACTCTTTACAATTTTTCAAAAACATACTTTACTCTAATACTGGAACCCTCTCTCTTTTCCATTATTTTATCCCCTACATATTGTCAAACCCTTTAGACGATTAGAACAAATTTTGCATATCTCTGCCTTAACCCCAGAATTACGAATCTCAAAAGATTCCTTATTAATTCCTAATAAATATTAATTTAAACTAAGTACTTACTCTGTACAGGTCACAGTTTCGAGGACATTCTAGTTTCCATTCCACAGGGCTGGGGAATGTGCCCGCTTTGACTAAATCGTCGTCATCATCGAAGTCGTGAAAGTGAAGTCTGGGTTTGAAGATAAACTCGTAAAGTTTTAAAAACAAAATCAAAAATACCTTCTTGATTGTCAGTGGTTCTGTCGGGATTAAATAATAATCGTTACGCATTAGACCAATTTCTCATTATTATTTTTTATTGAAATAAAGAGATTTTTGCACTTGGACTTCACAAAAAAACACATGGCTGACTTATACGCGGTTGATTATAAAAATGTAAAAAACCTTAACTCTTTTGTTCGTAACAGATTGCATCTTTTTGTATATTTTTTTATTATAACAGTTATTACGAAGATCCCGCTTATAGGAAATGCTCGGAAGCTACGTTATCAGTGAGATAGGCTCACTTTCCCTCAATACACAACGCTCTTTCAGATGCTAGCGACGATCGAATTTACAGCGTTTTTCTTGATTTAACGCTTTTTTCATATATATTATCAGTAATTTTAACGAATGGCTAAGCGGTTAAGACCCAATTAAAACACATTTCAACCCCAATATAAAGAAAAAGTCTTTTGAATGTTATTCAAAAATAGGACATGTTTTCATTCCGAAGATCTCTCTGACTTTTACATATTATTAGTAAAGTCTTGGAAACTCGACATTCTGTAAAACTCGTTGTGTGGTCAAAAAATACACGTGTTTGTATTTGCAGGACACATTTTTCAAAGTCAAAATAAATAGTCTCTTTCCTCTATTCAAATACTAAAATCAAACACAAGAACGACTGTTATATAACAAAGAATTTGTAACTAAGGGTCAACGTACAAAAAATACAATTTGTTTGTTTGGGAAATACACAATGAAAGTATTATCGGATAACGTATTAAGTGTAAAGAACAATGACGAATTGCGAAGATAAATGCGAAGATAAACTTCGTTATTTTCGATTAAAAAAATAGAATATAGAATAAACTAAGATTATTTCATTAACGATAAAATCAGAACTTACGTTGCATCAAATATTATTAATAATACGTGAACACTAATAAACGTATTTACTGGCCAGATTCATCCAGAAAAGCACAAAGGACTAACAGAAGCGTGTTGTCTGGGGAATCGGGGGTGTATAAAAACGTGAGAATGAGTAAAAGAAAGGTGAGATCAATTTCGGTAGAAACATATAATGGGAAATAGAAAAGAGATCTTACCTGAATCGGATACGAAGAAAAAGCGTCCAAATAAAGTCTTCAGAAGAGACATGTCGCGATAGGTCTTTACTCGGTGGATATCTCGCCGATTTTATCGCGTTGTTGACCTTTTCTCGCGATAATCGCCGATAAACTCTTTCTCTCTCTGAAAACGCCTCCTTGCTTAACCGTTTTCTATACCTGTAGGAGTGAAATGCGCGAGTCTATTGTTTTACTTAACGCGCATGCAGTTTAGTCGAATGACCTTTGTGCTTCTTTACACAAAATTATTACTCGTTTGCAGCACGTAATTAGAAAAAGTTCTTATAATTGATGCTAGTGTTAACCGTAAGCTAGGATAAAATTTTTCTTTTTCCTACGACGGCTATTAGCAATAAAAGAAATAAAATATTTGTGAGATTAGCAGTGGGCCACGGGTAAATTCCCAAATTACCACTTACTCTGCACGGGGCGGTAAGGCACGATCTCGGGGTCGTTGGATGGCTAGGAGGGCAAATCGAGTGGTGAGTTCGTAGGTAAGTCGGCAGGTGTCCTTAAATGACAGGTGACAGGTTAACAAAATAACAAAGCATTTATTGAATAACTAAATCTAAGTTACAGAAATACTAAGGTTAAATGCGGTTATATTAAAATATTTACAGAAACTGGCGGAGAATTTCGTAACTATGTCGCTGACCTAATTTCTAGTTTGAGAGAGAGCGCTTTTACAAATTCTAAATCCCCTAAATACCTCTCGGCGTAATAAAGAGTTGGCGTAATCGTCTATATGGAAGAGGTAGGAGTCCTCGGTATTGTCTTCTCCCTGTAGCTGGATCGGGTCTGCTGTATGGAGGTTCGGAAATCGAAGTGGCACTATCACCAAGTAAAACGTCCTATGACGAATCGGCCTGAACTTCCGTTGTAATGCCCTTTTATAGCCTTGTCGTGAGAAAGCGGACACGTGATTTACTTTTGTTGACGATGACTGTGCATTCTTCACACCTAAGTGTAAACTTTCCCAGCTAGTTGTTACACAATCGGTGAAATCCGATGGAGTTCGAATTCTTCGGGTTTTTTCCGAGGATATTTACAATTAACAGAAAATTTAGATTTTTAAGACGCCCGTAAAAATCCGCGAGTTCACATATGTACGCGTCTTTTTTGTTTTTATGTGGAAACAGTTCTGAGAGGCCCGTGAACCTCTTTCCTTTCTAAGAGCACTGAGGGATTCAGGATGTAAGTCAATTCTGTATATTAACATTGTTTTGTAAGCGAAAGTTACCACGAACAGTATTTGCACATAGTTGCTATGTGTACATAGCAAATATGTGTAAATACTGTTCGTGTACTATGTGCTATGTATATTTAGCAACTATGTGTAAATACTGTTCGTGTACTATGTGCTATGTATACATAGCAACTATGTGTACAAGGTGGTTTGTAATTCACGCAAAATTTTTATTTTAAATTATTTTTAACTATATGAGACAAAAATAAAATTCAAAAAGCATAGTGTACAGAATTTATTGTCATTTAATGAATTACGTTTTCGAAATGACTCGCAATAATAGTTTTTAACCGATTTGAAACATTTAATAACGGTTACCTTTATTACTGTTATCAAATGTTTAAAAAATCACCATTATTTCTGTTTTTATTGTATCTATCAACACTTCAATAGTAGTAGGAGCATTGTGGTGTGCTCTGTCTTTAAGGTAGCCGAATAAAAAGAAATCACATGCGTTTAAGTCGGGTCTATGAGGCAGTCACTCCACTCCCCCACCATTATATTTTTCATTATCTAATTGGATTATTCGCTTTTAAAACATACCATAAAAGCTTTTGTACATTTGCTTTGAGCAATGGGGCCTTGAGCCGTCTTGCATAAACCACGCGCGATTATGTTTATGCTTCACAGATGAAACTTCTTTTTCAAGAATTCAACATATGCAGCAGAAGTAACGTTCTTTTTGATGAAAAATGGCCCTGCTAGTACTAATAGTCACACCAATGTTGGACGTACTGATGTCTGCACAGACGAACGTGCATTTAGATTGCAGCCGTACATTTTCGAATAACATTTGATACCCTGCCAAATATTTAGAACAATAATATAGATTTCTGCTTTCAATGGTGTTTCAACGGTGTTCTATATGTTAAACGAGCACCCGACGTTTTTAAAAGAAAAGAGTGTTGCTACGACTAGAAAAACATGTATTGCTTTGAACTAAACATTTTCATATCCCAACACAGTTGAAAATGATTTTTCAAATTGAAAAGAATCGCAACTTTCAATGGAAAGGAGCTGTATGAAGCTGTGTATTTTTGTAAGGCAATATATTATTATTGTGATGTTATTCCAAATCTGAATGTCGTCACGAAACGTTATTAATAGAATATAAACAATAATGTATTCATTTCCTATTTCCATGAATATTTTGACAAAATTCGTTTTGTTTATTAAAAATTTTCATGCATCCTCAATACAGTTTTATACATTTTCAAGCATCGTATTTTGTCTATTATATAAATTGCAGGAAATTGAACTTATACAGTAGAACCCCTATAACACTAGATAATTCGTGTTATATGAATTCCATGTCGTACGAGTCACTTAGATTTTACAAACACGTGTGCCAAGCTGTGAACGGTTCACGTACTTATAAAATGTAAGTGACTCGTACGACATGGAATTCATACAACACGGAATTATCTACAGTGTTATAGGGGGGTCTACTGTATTTCTTCTACAATTATCATTATTTTTAAAGTACTGTAGAATATTCAAGCTGTTTTTAAAGCGTAAGTTGTGCAGAAGTTTAGATTAATTTATTTGATATTATAAAATACATGTATAAATGCGTTATATATTAATAGACAGTGACAAGGAATAAATTTTAAAGTAGAATATTCAAGCTGTTATTAAAGTATTTCGATGACATGAAATTATCTTTACACGGCATTTTAGAGTGAAACATATGACAGATATATTAAATTAAAATGAGAAAGAATTCATGTAAAATATTTCCAAATTTACTTTCTGGTCTGACCCAACCCATTCTACGTGTGATTGAAAATGTCCTCTTAGTAACCACAAGGATACAACATACAAAACGTAAAAAAAATGTTCACATCTATAAGAATAATTCGTATTTAACGGTCTGTTAATTCAAATAATAAAACAGTTATTAAAACATAAATTTATAAGAAATTTCACTATATTAACATATATAATTACTGTAACTAATTAACTAAAATGACACTGCACTAAATTTAAATTTAAAAAATTTTATCGTGAAGATCCTTATTTAGAGTTGCGGATACCCAACAACAACGTAGGTAAGCCTCTAAAACAATACGAGATAGAGTGTTTTATGAGTTTTCCTATTATCTTAATTTGTTTAAATATTCGGTACGATCTCAAAGCAGGTTTACTTGAATCAATGCGGATGTATGACGATGCGTTGTAATAAGTGATTAGCATAATTGTAAATACTGTAGTGTAATTTTAGACTGTACTCGGACATCAACAAATCAATCGAAAGTTTGGTTATTCTAGTACGGTTCTGAATACTTATCCAAAAAATATTTTGGCAAGTTTTTGCTTAAATATGCTTCGAGTATGTGAAATTTAGTACTGGAGCTGCCTTGAGTAAATTAATATGCTTACTGCAAGATTCAGAACCATTAAGCTTAAATATTAAAAATATGCATGCATGGATAAAACTACGATAATAAACTAAATATGAAATGTGTCCATTCCGGTGAAGATTATCATCATACAAAGACGAAAATTAAAATCAAAATTCCAAAGCCTTTATTGTTCATGCCATTTTTTAACCTTGTTGTCAGTGATGCAGCGTCATTCTGAAAAAAAACATTAATATTTTTTAATCGATTTTAAAGTCACTTTTGTTAAAATCAAGACTTACTTACGGGATAAGTGGACGATACCAATTTTAATATACATCCATTCAGTTTATTTAATCAACATTAATGAAATCGGAAGTCGTAAGTTTCAGCTCACCTTGTGCAGGATGGATTAAAATATGATACCAAGCTATGGATGCCGCTCACTATCAGGGGTTATTGTCTAAATTGATGGGTGACAGGGAAGATCTGTTAAGTCAGGTTCCTGACACCACTTAGTATTATTAGACGTGTTCCTACTCGCGTTTACATATAAATAGTGCCCCTTTTCTTTAAAAGACCTCCCTTGAGGCATTCCCACTTCGGCAGATTGCCCAGGTGTTGCGTTGTCATAATAAAAAAAATAAATTATTAAATTTATAACCTAAATCATTAACGGAAATTTTATCAGATAAATGTATTTATCACAAAATCTATAACAAAGTGAACAATTAGAACAGTATGCATTATCAAAATAAGTTTTATTCAACTTTTGTCGCCTGGTATTCTTGCGCAAAGTAGCACTCCCATATAATATTAATTGAAACTCGTTATACCATGTCTGCCTTTTTGTTGTGACAAATAGCAGAGAAGATGTGTAAAATATATACAATGGTACTTTCATAACAATAAATGTAGTTTAAATTGCATTTGTGTAGTGCGGTTTAAAATAGCTTAAAAATATTTAATACAGTACGTAAAAAATTTATACTGTAATACAGTTTTAATTTAAACTTAAAATTTATTTACGTTTATTCTTCGTGAGTTTGTAAATAAAAAACTTTTGTCATGTAGTTAATAATATTACATATCAGATAAAGGGTTGTTTAATTGGTTATATTTTAAAATTTGAATTCACATTGAAAGTTATTCTTTTAAATATATAAAAAGAAAGTTTGTCTAAAATTATCAATAAAATATATTAGACTAAATATTTGACATCGAACAAGTCTACACGACGTTTATCGTTGTATCAGCCTAGGAAAGCAGTTTGAGCAATGTTATCTCACAAACAAAAGATTATAAGTGATTTATTGTACAGAAAAAAAAAATGTGAATAAAAGTACAAATAAAAAAAAGAAGCGTAATAAAGAAATTAAAGTAAACGAAAAAATAAGAAATAAAAGAATAATAAACTAAAATCAATTAGCATTAAAGCGAAAAAAGTCTTGGATAAATTAAAGTCACTCATTTGAGATTTGGTGCAGTGCAGTCTCCACTGAGGGAACTGCGTTTGAAATATAACATCGGTGAGTTGCTTGACACGGCTAAAAAAACATCTATTTGAAATAGTTACATAAACATTGAAAATTTCCGATTTGAAAAAAGGAATGAATTGAGCCGGTTTAATACCAATGCAGGGTCAGTAGCTCGTATACAGGTCCGCCTCAGAGGTGATCCTGGTTTGATACCACTTTGTCTCACTATGCTGACCCTCTGCAGAAAAACCGAATCGCCTAAGCGAAAGAAAAAAAGTTTTTTTGTCTCTGCCAACCGTTAAGCATACTTGACAGTAGTACTGTGGTCTTCACGTGGGGTATGCAAAGTGATACTTGAGAGTACACCAAGTTTTCCTAATATAACATAATATATTATATTATAGGGAGTACAAGGATGAAAGGTATTTTCTAAAATAAATGGAAAGACCCCATTCGTCGTCTCTGTGACCAAATTTATCAATTGTTATCTAAACGGCGATTTGTCGGAAAATTATTGCCACTAATTGTGATATTCGGCTTAATAATGTTCAAAAATACCCAAATTAATAAAGTTTGTAGTCTAAACTTACCGATATAATCACTACAAATGATGAAAAACTCAGTAAAACGCTTGAAATCAATGACTTTAAATCGCACTATCCAAAAATCCAACCGTTCGCGATAACAATAGTCCACCGCTCGCAGTAAATTGTCAAAGTTTAATTGTTACGTCGCCACGAAATTTGATGGATTTTTCAGCAAATTTCTTGATTTCTCCGCCTCTCTGTCGCTGAAGAGACGTATTATGACGGAACGTTCCTTGCGTATACATTCGTGTTAACAGTAATATGTATTCAAAAATCTCGTGTTTCGTGTCTGTGTAAAGATGAATAAAAATTTCAATTTTATGATGATCCTTTCTACCGAATAAAATAGACTTGAAGTATATTAACCTTCCTTTTATCTACCAATCTTTTAATACTGTAAAAAGCGTAGACCCAAACGGTTAATGAATGCATATTGCTTGTAATTTAAACCGTGAATTTTTCTAAAGTATACGTCAAAAAAGATTTAAAAGAATCGGGGAAAATTTTCGTATCGTCCCATAATTCCCATAAGTCGTCCCATAAATCATAATACCGTAAATGCATGGTGTGTACCATTTAAGAATAGAAAATCAAACACAAGAACGACTGTTATATAACA
>NW_019386027.1:0-592 GCF_000671375.1 Centruroides sculpturatus | reverse complement strand
ACAAGAAATGATACGTTACGAGTTTTTTTCCTCGCAACAAGTTTTTTGTACAGATGGTAAGTTTTTCACTATTTTATCTATTTGTGTAGCATTTATTTCAACCCTCAAGAATTTGTTGTTGCACTTAAATAACTTTTTCCATTAAAAATAACATCTTTGTATTTATTTTATAATTTTGTTTTTTTATAACGTTATATGGACAAAACGACATACATAGGCAACGGACATAATGACATACCTGTCATTTAGTCCATAAGAGCTTAGTCAAGGAACTTACCTTAATCTCTTAACGTTTTATTAATTATCAAAAATGTCTTTCAAACAAAGTCTTTCATTATTGTTTAAAAGAAATTTTAGTATAAAACTTCGTTTCCTTTCTTACATATTATTTACAAACTTATTATTTTTGACATAACAAAAAACTTGCAACGAATCACGTGACTCGACAAACCTCTTTAGTTTTAACTTCTACTCCTAATATGAAGACAACTAAATAAAAAAAAAATGTGTCCAAAGCTCCGGCAGAGAAAAGGAAACGAAATTTACTAAAAAGTTACTTGAAGAAAAAAATTTTCCTGATAACTCTCATGAT
>NW_019386026.1:0-112267 GCF_000671375.1 Centruroides sculpturatus | reverse complement strand
AATCCTTCCTCTCGTTCGCTGACGAATTTTCCGATTGACCGACACAGCAATTTTTACTAAATTTCGTTAATCTGACGCCATTTTAAAAGCTACCCGACGTCATCGAACGTTGGTTATATTAAATATGCATGTTATAGTTTAGTTATGTGAGGACCCAAACGGAGTCCGAAAAGAGGCCATTAACGACTTCTTGAATGAGCCAAGTTTCGTAGCGCGAAAGAGAGAACTTAAAGATCGGATTTAAACAATGAACCTTTTGTCTTGTTAAAAGATTTTAAACAATAGATAAAGTCGAGGAAAACGAGGTTGGAGAGGAGTCGTGTTCCGATGCGACGTTGACCTCTCCCGCGCCCTTAGTTGGGTTTCGAATTGTCACCATGTGACGAGGAGAGACCAATGGAGCGGCCAGAGCCGGCCCTACCATAGGGCAAACGGAGCAGCCGCTCCAGGCGCTAAGTTTTAGGGGGCGCCTCAGTATTAAAGAAAATTAAAGGGTATAAATTAAGGGCAACCAAGGGGGTGCCATAATAGGATCTCGCTCCATCCTAAAACTTGTCTCGGGCCGGCACTGGGAGCGGCGATGGAGGTGGAAAAGTCGATAAAACAGCGTTTTCGGAATTGTTACGGAGTCTTGGGTTTTGGTGCGTAGTGCTCACCTGCTGGAACTCGGTGCTCACGACAGAGATACAAGTAGGCTCTTTCTACGCCCTAGATTCTAGGGCGTCGAAGCGGGTTTCGCCAACCCGCCGCGTCCAGAATCGCCGAGGTTCGACGTGTCAACCGAGGACATCACTATGTAGGTGCGTGCCCCGGCGCCATCGCTCTCACCGTCCAGCGGGCCGAAAACACCCCAAGGACCGATCGAACATTCGAACTTTTCCGTTTCTTTTTGGGAACTGTTACAGTAGCCCATCGTTGGATAGGCTTTCGCCTGACTTATTGGATTATTGTAAGAACAATTTATGTATATTATTAAACGGTTTTATATGGTAAACCTGTCTCGGTGAGTCATTCCGCGCCACACGACAGTATTGACCGCTCGGCTGTCGAAAACACCTCACCCCTAATCGGCTGACCTCACAGTTACGTAAACGTTAAAGTAACTTGTACAGTCGACCCCCCTATAATTACGGTCCCAATAATTACCATTCCTATAAAACTGCAAAAAAATTGTGACCGGTATCCGTAAAAAACAGTACAAAACCCCCTATAATTACGTTAAACGTCATCGGGCAGCCGAACTACTTTCCCGCCGTCCGTAGCGCCACGCTACAAAGAGATTTCTGTCGTCTGGGCAGTATTATATAAATTATATATAAATTAGGTACTGTACATATAATTATATATTAATTATATATAAATTAGGTACTGTATATATAATTATATATTAACTTATTGTAACTTTGTTATAATTAAATATATAATTTCCGCCGTCTAGCGTGGCGCCACGCTACGGAGATTTTTACGCTAACTATCGTCTGTCAGTATGTAAATTAGGTACCGTAAGTCTAATACAGTACTGTAATTTTATACATTTCTTGTGAAAGAAACATTTCTTATTCAACGGCGATTAAAATTATTTATATTAATGATGTCTCCGAAGTTCTACGAAGTTTTCACAGAAAAATAAGTTGTTAGAAATCGGCCGCTCTTTGCTGAGCTGTTCCGCGACGAAAACAATGTTGAGCAATGGCAATGTCGAATGGTGACACTCGGTAAGTAATCCTACAATTTTTTGTTTATAGCGTAGTTTATACGGATTATTCCCAAAAAATATATACGTATTTTGGAAATGTTGAGTCGGATTAATCTAGAATCGATTAATTTTATGGAAGAAAACCTTTCAAACAGCCGTAGTCCGTAAACTTCACACGTGTCGGGCTGTGATTGGAACGACTCGTAAGAAATCGGATTCCTAAAAAATGGAACGTATCTATGATCTTATAGAGGGGTCGACTGTATATTAAATAAGCGAATTTTATGAATTTACCCAACCGACAGAAATATCGTGTATTTATTTTACAGCAAACAATCGAATATAGATCTTTCTATATTGAAACTGAGAAAAAGATCGTTTGTTTAAAGAAATGTAACTGTTTTTTTTATTAAAAAAATCTATCAAAACCAACGAGTTGCGTAACTTTCTCGACTGTTGTGAGATTTTATTTAGAAAATAACTTTTATATTTTTAATTACATTATAATAAATAAAATTGTGCGTGGCGCCATCTGTTACGAGATTTTGTTATATAAATTTTTCATTATTTATTATGACACGTTCACGATACCTGAATGCAGTTTTAATCATATTTTTAATTTTTGTAATTTAAAATATATGCGCTTCACGTCAAATTATTAGTAATGGCTCGCCCGTATACATCACACTTTTCCTTTAACAATAGAGTCGCGCCGGTCATCTATTAATTGCTTTCGGGGAGAAGTTTCGAATCGAAATAACGTAACTTCCGCTTCGCGTCGGACGTTTGTATAAACCCCACGTGGTCAGCCCGTCCGAACTCCCATTATTAGGGGTACGAGGACCGCTCGGCCATTGGTAGGCCGGGGTTTATTCGAATTAATCCTTATCTGTATAAATTTCTTTTATACTGAGTCTTTCTTCAATAATTTGAGAAAGCCCTACCGAGGAAGCTTTTGTTCGCTTCTTTGGTAGCGACTCGAAACCACCAAATTTTAATAGAATCAATGCCTCTTATCCACAAGCTATATAACAAGAAGACAATAGGGTGTCTAAGAGTAATATCTCAGGACGAGGTAATGATTAACATTAACTTCTTCCACACTTCGTTCGTGCATTTATCGGTTAATTCTTGCCAAGCCAAGTCGATATTTTCTATGGCATCCATGATATTTTTCTCCCAAAATTGCACCAAATAAGCATAGATTTAAAGAAAGTACACCTTTTTCTGATTGGTTTGTGTTCGAAATAATCGTATTATATACGAAACAATGAAATGCCGCGATAATTTAAATCGGCGTAAATTTTGAGCTTTTTTTTAGGCTTCGAGCAGACCACGTTATATCGAAGCAGCGTTAAGCGGGGTCTTACTGTACCGAAAAACCTTTATAATACGACCGAACGAAAATAAAGTTCGAGACAACAGGGAAACCGTCACGAAGGATAAACGGATTGAGCCAGGGAGAAGCCACCATTCTTTCCCCTTGAATTTCTACCTTTTTAAAGGATCTCTTCCCTAAATTCCTAATTTGATGGGTTAATCAATTTGACATTTTCGACTTGGTCCGCGAGTGTTGATTTAACTTCGAAACTTTCGCTGGTATCTGACGCGATTATATTTTCTTTTCTGACAGCTAAGAAATTTTTTTTTTATGTCTTCATTACTCACAACGCGACGATTTTACTTTCGAATGAATGCTACGTTTATTTCAAAATTTTGTCGTGTCTACAGGTCCCAATTACAGGAATTTCCGATGCAAACCGGAAGTTACGTGTTTTCAATTCAAACCCCCTGCTCGAAAGCAATTAATAGATGACCGGCACGACTCTATTTTTCACAGAGAGTACAGATAGTACCGCCGCTTCACTTTCTCGTGATTATTTAGTAAACACGAACTATTATTTTTTCAGTCCCAACTCGAAATATTTTCAACTTTTCTTGCCTCGTTAATCCCTCCTAAACATCATATTTTGATTTATGTTGTTCGTAGTGACGATTCATGCTGTATAACTTCGGAACACTAATAGCATTATTACATATCAAGCATTATTACATACGGATCTTTTATTTCACCGATTTTCCTAAAAATTATATTACTCTCTGTTGTGTCCGTAAAATAAACGATTACTCGTTAACGTATATAATTGACTTTATTATAATAAAAATGTAACTTTAATACAAACGTAACGTTGCGCCTCCAGGTCTAAGTGTTACTACAGCTAACGCGCGACTGACCGGAGACAAAGGTCAGAGGTGCGGGGTCGCCTAATTAGGTCACGGGGCAATTCGGTGTGGGTTATCCCTCGGAGGTTTACATACATAACACTCTCGGATGCAAAAATCAGATTGGACCAATTTTAGCATTTTTACTTACACTTATTTTAAGTCTTTGCACATAGTAAATTTATGTACAAGCTATATAAATGATTATATTTTAGCTCATTTGTGGCAGTGTGTCAGGGAGGGAGATGAGATGAGTTCGGGGACCGTAGTTTGGTGATCCCTGATGTAGACGATTGTGAAGAATAATAAAATTCGACTAAATACGGCCGGGTGTGTGAGGAAAAGCTGTTACCTCGCATACGGCTCATACAAGAGTAAAGAACAAAGGAAGTCGCCATTCGAAATTTGGGTTTTTTTTGTTTATTGACAAACCCCATGGAGTGTGGGGTTACAAAAATTGCCTATTTTAGGCCTATTGCGTAAGTGGCGAAGCAGGGAATTCTTCTTTTGTCTTCTTTTCTTTCTTCGCTCAAAGGGTCATTCGGATCGCGTCGTCCATTTCTCTGGTGTCATTGTAATTACGTCGCTATTATGAAAATATTTACAAATTGTCTTTGATGAATTTTTAACGGTGAAAAGAAATCGGTACGATACGGAATAATTCTGAAAAGTCTTGTAAAATACTTTCAAGAAGTATTTAATTATTCAATTTTAAAGGTTTTCGTGTTTATTTTACCGACTTTTTATCTCTTCACTGTGGACGTTCTGCGCGATGTAAATGCAAAAGATAATTTATTTATCACGAAAACACGAGCAAATTATTTAACAAAATTTTAAAAAATATATATATATTAATNAAAATTAATTTTTTTATTCTAATTTTTACCGAAATTCGAACATGTTGACCCGTCTTTTAACGTTTGTTCAAAATTCATCACATGCGAATCATCCATGATGATTCGCATTCATTCATTCATTCATTCATTTATTATTTTATTGTACATATATAATATATATATACAGACCGGTCCCGCTTTGGTGCATTACCGGTTGTACACAAAGAAATTACAATGCTCAGGTATAGATGTTGTACACATAACTCTAATGATGAAGAATTAAAAGAACATAAGAAATAAAATACATAAAATAGTACATCAATAACATGAAAATCAAAATAAAAACAAAATAAGTTAACTGATCTATATACAACTATGTACAAATTCATGACAAGCTGCTGTTAGTATTGAAATACATGTAAAGTTCACCATTATTATCAAATATATGTACTCGATTATACAATACATAAGTACAATAATCAGCAACTTGCCAATCAGAGAGAAATACTTGACATTAAAAGTGTGTCAATGACACAAAAGTACAAACAATAAAGGAAATTCAAAGTATGCTAAGTACAGTACAGTACATACAATTTATATGACAAAATGTATGGTCCTTAGTAACAATTATTAGAAAGAACTAAGATCATTAATTAAAATTATATATGATGATTCGCAGTTCGATTGTGTTTCTGCTCGGAGTCGGACGTGCTTTTGTCGAGCTCTTCGATTGTGTTCACTTTTTTTTTGTTGTTTGCGGAGTTTGCTAAAGAAGACTTTTGAGAAGAAAGATTTTTTAAGTCTTCGTCCATATTGAATCTAGACGTAAGCATTTATTTAATGTTGCCGGAAGAATCGTTGCCAGAAGACATCTCGACCCATGGTTCGATGGACGGCCGATTCGATTGGACTCTTAGATTTAATTACAAAGCATTTTGCTTTACTCGGAGTTTGAGCTTTAATTTAAGCTTTTGTTTTGACTCGAATAAGTGCAAATTTTGTTTTTTTACAGAATGAAAATGTTGGAATGATTCCGGAGGAGGTTCCGACGGAAGGTGGTGGCGCCGGAGGGAGGGTGGATTCTTCGGACGTTCTTCCGAACGTGACACTCGGTCGACGACAACGAATTTGACTCCCGATTCTAACTACCCGGACGTGACACGTTTACTTACCGGATGCGACATTCGGCCGATCTTTCTTTCCAAACAGGCGTTATAAGGATTAAGCTTTCGCTTAGGCTAGGCTAGGTCAAGTCCTTCGCTCTTCTCGTAACACTGTTCGAGAAGAAAGACTGCCTGATAAAGGTAATATTGTTGACCTTAGGTAATAAATGAATCAACTTCTCGTTTTCTCACTGTCTTTGTTTTCTGCAGGAACATTTGGGAGGGAGAAGAATCTCCCTTCCCAACTTTACCGCGAAGAGGACGAACTGGCCATTTATAATACAAATAAATATTTTCCGAAATCTCCGATGGTAAGAACTCTTCTTTCGTTTCATTTTTTAACACGTCTTATTCTCGTATCGTAATTTACTGTTTTTCTGTTTATAGACACGCCGAAGATGTTCTTCGATCACACACATGCACGGACACATCACTGTACACGAAGATATATATGTTAAACATATACACCGTTTAACATTTACTCGAATTCTCGCACTCGCGCGTCAAGGGCCTCGTTCTGTGTGATTCCACACAATGAAACAACCCAANATCAACTTCTCGTTTTCTCACTGTCTTTGTTTTCTGCAGGAACATTTGGGAGGGAGAAGAATTTCCCTTCCCAACTTTACCGCGAAGAGGACGAACTGGCCATTTATAATACAAATAAATATTTTCCGAAATCTCCGATGGTAAGAACTCTTCTTTCGTTTCATTTTTTAACACGTCTTATTCTCGTATCGTAATTTACTGTTTTTCTGTTTATAGACACGCCGAAGATGTTCTTCGATCACACACATGCACGGACACATCACTGTACACGAAGATATATATGTTAAACATATACACCGTTTAACATTTACTCGAATTCTCGCACTCGCGCGTCAAGGGCCTCGTTCTGTGTGATTCCACACAATGAAACAACCCGAACATTCGCTTCCCACAAATCCAACCTCTGGGTCCTCGTCCCGGGAAGTGGAAACGCCAATTTTAAAGATTAAAACGCTTTAAATTGGCGGCCGAAGGGGCTCTGGTAATCACACTTTGCGTGGATTAAATGAAATTTCGCACATTAGCATCAATAATTGTTTTGTTGTGAATTTTTCAGTTAAATATCTGGAAATTTACTATAGTAAGAAATTATCTGCGCTCCTATCTCAGTATTGCTGACTCTTATCTAAGATCATTAATTAAAGATTTTGTTGCTCGTCGTATATTTCATCATACTCGCAATATGGCAGCTGGTGATGCTTTTTTTATAGAGGGCGCGAAGAGAGGACCGTTTTAATCTTACCCGTGCTTGGTTTCCGAAGATCCACAATTTGGGCTGCCGGGCTGTCTTGACACATCGGATACAGATTCTTGAACAGTTCAAATTCGATCTCAGAGTGATAGACCGAAGTCCTAACCGCTCAAACATCCGGCTGTCCCCTTCTTATACTAGGTGTTGAAAGTATTTAACAAGTAGCAACATTCGCATATAAACAGTTTCTTATTGTACACTGGACACTTGCGCATAAATTGTTTTTAGTTGCCCCGCAATGTACCATATCTCTTACATAGTATATTACTTCGGTGAGAAATTGCTATTCGATGTACACCATTTTGTTCACGACGCGTTTTCGGATTTATTGCCAATTATTTGTAACACGACTGGCAGGCTGCCGGATTTCAACGAACTCGGGTAAAGGTTATACATATAACATATAGAAAAGACGGATGGGAGGCCGATAATGTCTCGCTTGGAACGATGGTCACGGACAGACCACTTTCTGCTGTCAATGTTACAAATGTAATTTTAATTTGTGTGAAATTTATAACAATAATGTAATCGACACGTGTTTAAACTGCAGGAATAAGAACTCTCTCCCCATATCTTTTTTGTGTATTGTAGCGATATCCAAACTACAACCACATGCAAAAAAATCTGACCCGCAAACATATTTGACACATCGCTTTAAAATGTTTTATATGGTTCATATATATAAAATATTTGTTGCCCGCCTACTTATGACTTACTGGCATACCACTTTAATCTGTTCATGCCCGAAAATAGCTCGAAAACATAAGCATTCCTTCGACTTCACCCATTGTTAAAAGCGCATCGATTAGTTCAGCAGATTAACTACATCGGCTAATTCATTCTGATTTTTATATAACACTTTTATGCAACAAATACATATTTATTTATTGTATTTTATTTTTCAAATGTTGCTAAAAAATTATTTTTTAATCTGTTGTGGTTACGATATTCATAATATATTTTTAAATATATATTTATTTGAAATGATGCTCAATTTCAATGTCCACACAGCAAATAGGGTAGAAATGCTGGTTAACATAAAACCACAAGTCGAACACTTCCCAAGCGTTTAAGACTGTGTGATATACCTTCGAATGATGCGAGCAGATCCAANGCATTTTGTTCTTCACCTAACATAAAAATATAGCTTTAAATATTTAATGACTTATATTTAAATCATCTTACCTTATAAAAAACTTAGTCAAATAAAACAATTACAGAAATATTAAAATAAATCACTTCGTTAATCACAAAATTGGACGAATATTAAAAGCGAAAACTAAACACGTGCACACCCTGCTGTATGTAAACAGAGAGGTCAGGTGTCGTGCTGACGTCACTAACTTGGCATTCCTGGCTAACATTGTAGAATAGGGATCTGGCTATCCTTGTAGTATATAGTCGTTGGGGCTTAACATCGACGAAAAGTCAACGCGAAGCGACACGCAACGGAGAAAAAATTTCAACATGGGATAAATTAATATATTTTTTCGTACATAATCGGTTATCCGAACAACCCCACTCCCAATTGATTTGGATAATCGACGCTCTTCCGTATTTAATTATTATATAGAAAGGTTTTCGTATAGAAAACATGCAAATTCATGCTAATAGTTTGCGAATATAGAAAGGTTTTCGTATAGAAAACATGCAAATTCATGCTAATAGTTTGCGAATAACAATGAGAATTCGAGTAAATAATGCGCAAGGAAAAGCTGTTGGCTCACATACAGCTACTACAACAGGAAAGAAGAAAGAAACTCGCCATCGGATGTCCTCGATCTTTTTCTATTTTTTGATTATTGATAAACCCCATCGAGTGTGGGGTTACAAAAATTGCCTATAGGCTTATTGTTATGTTCCTCTCCACGGTAACCTTTAGTAAAAGGCGAAAGGTTAATGCGTATGAAGAGAATACTTTTCGTTTCCTCGCTCAAAGGGTCATTCTGATCGCGTCGTCCATTTCTCTGGTGTCATTGTAATTACGACGCTGTTCTGAACATATTTACAAATTGTCTTTGATGAATTTTTAACGGTGAAAAGAAATCGGTACGATACGGAATAATTCTTAAACGTATTGTAAAATACTTTCAAGAACGCGAGCTATTTGATATTATATGACGATTTTTCCAAAGAGCAGTTAGCGATCGAGTAGTTTACGCCCATTGCTCTGGAATCCCGGAAACGAATCCAAACGTGTCGAAAAAACCTTAGCCATTATTTAGGGTTCTGGGATTTTAGGACCCGTTTCTCGTAGCTTTGACTTCCTGTTGTGAACTGGCTGAACCCGTACTAAAATCCCTCTTACAAAGAGAGGGTCGGTAGGATTAATCTTCGTTGGATTAATACGACAAAATCTTTGTTTACAGTAGGTGCCAAGTTACGATAAATAGACTATTTAAAAAATTGATTTTCTTCGCAGACTACATACAAATTTTTAAAATGATGATAAATGTCTTTTCGATAAAAAAAAAAAAATTGTTAAAAACTTTTAAATAAATTACAAATTGTTTGTTCTTATTAANACAGTTGATTCATATTTTGTATTGAGTAAGAAAAATTACTATCTTTGTATTAACAGTTTCATACACAGGATTAAACTGTGTTTAGTTTATTTATATGTAAAAAAATTACGTGTAAAAAACAGTTGATTCATATTTTGTATTCAATAAGAAAAATTACTATCTTTGTATTAAAAGTTTTACTTTGAATGTTTATAAAACCGATGTCTTTTCTTTATTTTACATTTCTAATTTAAGACGAATTAAAATAACAACTTTGAAAAGATATGTTAAAATAAACTTTTACCGTTATTATCTTAATATAAAATGTACGTAAAGTAAAATAATAATAATAAATGAATAAATACAATTATTGAAAAAAAAACCAACTGTAAAAAACAGTTGATTCATATTTTGTATTCAGTAAGAAAAATTACTATCTTTGTATTAAAAGTTTTACTTTGAATGTTTATAAAACCGATGTATTTTCTTTATTTTACATTTCTAATTTAAGACGAATTAAAATAATAACTTTGAAAAGATATGTTAAAATAAACTTTTACCGTTATTATCTTAATATAAAATGTACGTAAAGTAAAATAATAATAATAAATTAATAAATACAATTATTGAAAAAAAAACCAACTGTAGGTAAATTTTCGGACGATTTTTAACGAATACGTTCGATTTAATAAATACTTCCAATTTAAATTAGTGAAGTATTAAATTATTTAATTATTATATAGAAAGGTTTTCATATAGAAAAGAAGCAAATTCATGCTAATTGTTTGCGAATAACAATAAGAATTCGAGTAAATAATGCGCAAGGAAAAGCTGTTGGCTCACATACAGCTACTACAACAGGAAAGAAGAAAGGAACTCACCATCGAAAGTCCTCGATTTTTTTCTATTTTTCGTTTATTGATAAACCCCATGGAGTGTGGGGTTACAAAAATTGCCTATAGGCTTATTGTTATGTTCCCCTCCACGGTAACCTTTAGTAAAAGGCGAAAGGTTAATGCGTATGAAGAGAATACTTTTCGTTTCCTCGCTCAAAGGGTTATTCGGATCGCGTCGTCCATTTCTCTGGTGTGACTGTAATTACGTCGCTGTTCTGAAATTATTTACAAATTGTCTTTGATAAATTTTTAACGGTGAAAAGAAATCGATATGATACGGAATAATTCTTAAACGTCTTGTAAAATACTTTCAAGAACGCGAGCTATTTGATATTATATCACGATTTTTCCAAAGAGCAGTTAGCCCCGGACGATCGAGTAGTTTAAGCCCATTGCTCTGGAATACCGGGAACGAATCCAAACGTGTCGACAAAACCTTAGCCATTGTTTAGGGTTCTGGGATTTTAGGACCCGTTTCTCGTCGCTTTGACTTCCCGTTGTGAACTGGCTGAACCGCACGAAAATGCCTCTTACAAAGAGAGGGTCGGTCGTTCGGGTCTCCGATTTGAACGAAACTTGCCGAGCACGTAGATCTAATCAAAACAGCTCCTTGTCCAAATATTAAGGACCCGCTTCCCAAGCTTTTCCGAAAAAAACGGGTTTCTGAAAATTGAGTGTTTAGCTTATAAGTCTTTGGAGGTGTGACGTCTTCTGGGAACGGCTATCTTTTTATTTCTTCGTATTCATTTTCAGATATGTTGTTACATTTGAAGTGTAACGAGTGCACATAACGAAATTGTCCATAATATTAACAATTAAATAAAACACACGGCGACAATGCTACCTTATTTTCATATCAGACAGGTATTTCTTGTAATGCCTTAAGCTTATTCGCTTGTATTAGCATAGTACGTAACCACAAGCAGAAATCTGAAAAAAATATGAAGAAATAAAAATTTTATTTAACCACATAAAATAATTAAATTTACAGATTTATTTTTCCCTAAGGAGGAATCATTATTTTAAATCTATAAGTTTAAAAGTGAGGAATGGTAGTAATAATGACGTTAATGATACAGTAAAATAATTATGCTATACATAAAAAGAAATACTAAAATTGCAAAGGTTCGAACCCATATTGTGTTGTTCTAGTACATAGCTTCCTGGCCTTTTATCTATTGCCATTCTGCAGAGAAGACACACTTCCACACTTATAAGCTAAACATTCAATTTTCAGATTTGTTTTTCGGAAAAGCTTGAGAAGTGGTCCTATTATTTGGACCAGGAACCGTGTTTAGGTCTACATGCTTAACAAGTTTTGTTCAAATCAGAGATCCTAATGTCTGACCCTGTCCTTGTTAGTACTCGCAATAGAAAGAATAAAAACAAACAAAATATAAAGATCACAGACATTCTGTATATCCATATACGGTATTTTAATTATGGTCCTCGTGCATATACAATAGATAATAGGTCATTCCATTTTAGTTCAGGCAGGAGTTGACCCTCACGATGCTAGATTTTGATTTTCGAGGAGTGAGTTTGTTTTTAACTAATATGAAGCTCTGTCGTTTTTTTAAAAAATTCATTTTTAATGATTTTATACTAGTTTTAAAATCATGAACACATTGGAAAATCTATTTACTTGAACACTCGTATCTTGGAAAGGGGTTGTGGCATGTTGTCATTACGCAGCTACACAAGAAATATCAGATGATGCCCTGTATTATCTGATAACCAATGTCAAGTAGCCCATATGCTTTGTACAGGTAGTGCACCAAAGTTTTCACATGACTTTTATCTTAAATGAAAAATTACCTTTATCAAATGCCATTCAGTAGAACAAGGGTATGAGTAAAATATATGGAAAAATGGGCAAAATTGTATAGATATATTTTGAACTATTCAACTTTCGACATTTGAAAACTTGAGCAGAGTACAAGTACAAAGTACAAAAGATGCTTAAATAAAAAAACACTATGAACTATTATTTCCTGCTCTTTACCTATGAAATGAAACAAATGTAATCTCCATATTACAGTTTGAGATACACAATTTGAAAACTATAAAATCTTTCTTCTATCTCTACATGGTGAGTCATAAGTTTCCATACAAATGGTGAAAGTGGTGACTAATGTTTATTTTATTTGTACAAATGGTATCGTATGATGCAACAGAATAATGTCAATCCGTTCTTCATTAGCGGCATTTCTTTTCAATTGGTCACCGCTTTCACCATTTGTATGGATACTTATGACATCTTGCATTTGTCTCATTCTCTTTATTTATTTTCTTCTTGTATAAAAGAATACTTACTCTAATATCATATAGTTGAATAGGTGGCTACTAAAGGGATTCTCTGCTCTAAATAATCCATTCACCAGATTAAAATCTTCAAAATATCTGAGATCTTTTCTTAAATTTTCACAACTGATATTACTAATATTCAAAGAATGCTAGTTACATTAATTATTTGTTGTCACATTCATCTTTATAAGCTGAAATCAAAACTAAAAGCGATATGAATATATAAATTCAGTGATTTGGTCTTATTTTATGCGTTTATCGTAAGCTATCATCAGTGCCATAACTATGGAGGTGTAATGGGTGCACAGGTATATGATGTAACTTACACAGAAATTATAGATCTAAATCAGAATTTTACACTTAAATTCATGAGGTTGACTTATAGTATATGCCAGTTTGTACAGTAGATATTGATATAAGTTGGCATCACAAAAATGAAAAACTTCTAATGTAAACTATGTTAATGTGGTAATGTTATTTTGTTAAATACTTGTATTGATATACTTAATCAGCCATTTAACTGTGCCTTATTAATGATGATACATAATCTCTTGACTTAAAAATCTATAAATTAATGAAGAGCATCATGATAATATTTGATAAATAATGTAGAATATTTTCTATATTATTCTAATCTGTTTAAATGAGCTGAGAATGGTCAGATATTTGACCAAATTACATTTCTTTTTATTAAAAATGTTGCCTAGCTAAATTAAATAGTTGTTTAATTAATTTATTTATTAATATATTGACATTATTATTTATTGATAATCTTCATTTCGTGTTTGGTTTTAGATTCAAATAAAAAATCCCAATGAGTATAAAAAGCAACCTCAATGAGTGTAATAAGCATTTTGCATTTCTTTCGTAATACTTCGCATTACCTTCGGTTGATCAATATTCAAATTTCTCCACGGACCACCGGTTGCCGACCGTTGCTTTAGATAGTCATAGAAAACAACTCACAAAATATATCATGAGTGAACCATAATCACAGACAAAAACATCAAAGCACAACAGACCAGACATCAGACTACAGACAAACAAAAGGAAATCATATACATCATAGATATAGCTGTTTCAAACATTCACAACATACAAAATACATATACTGAAAAAATTAGCAAATATTCAGAACTCATCCATGAAATAAAGAATGGATAAGGTACTTCTACCAACAGTCCTTTCTTGCACAGGCATCATACGACATATATTACATAAAAGTTTTGAAATACAGTAAGACCCCGCTTAACGCTGATTTGATATAACGTGGTCTGCTCAAAGCCTAAAAAATGCTCAAAATTTACACTGATTTAAATTATCGCAGAATTTCATTGTTTTGTATATAATACAATTATTTGCAAACACAAACCAATCAGCAAAAGGCGGCAAAAAGGTGTACTTTCTTTAAATCTATATTTGTTTGATGCAATTTTGGAAAAAATATATCATCATGGATGCCATAGAAAATATCGCCTTCTCTTGGGAAAAATTAACTGATAAATGCACGAATAAAGTGTGGAAGAAGTTATGGGCTAAAGGTATCCAAGAATTCTCAGTGAGAAGAGCCTATCGCTGTATTGTTAGGTTGACCAAACTCAACCTAATCGATATAGCAGGCCTAGGAGATATAGATGGACAAGCAGGATATTGAGGAGTTACAGCAAGTTTCTGGTGAGAGCCCTACCAATTCAACCTTCAAGAACTGGCAGAACATGGGATTTGAGTGGAACTGGAAAATAGAGATTCTAAAAACAAAGAACCGAAAAAATTTCTTTACATAATAAATATTAAAAGTTTGGTAAGATAACCAAAATCGTTGATCAAATTATAGCGAATGATCCAGATTTTTTCAAAAGAGTGCAAAAGCAAAACGAGGCATTTTGAATGTGATCTTCTGTTACCAACATTTGCTTAAGGAAAGAAAAAAGCAACAAATGAAACTTCACAACTTTATTGCAAAAGAACAAGAATTTCAGAAGAGCCAGAACCTTCGCAAAAAATGAACTTTACATTTCTGTGTGCATATGTTTATGTGTTATTTAACATATATTATACAAATTAATATAAAAATAACTTTAATTTTAAGTAAAATTTGTTTANCAAAAAAAATTTTTTAACATTGAGATTTATCGGATCTTACAAATTATAAAATTTTTAAATAAACATTCCCATATTTTATAAGTGGTTTCAATTGATATTTTTCTGAATAAATGAATAAACAAAAAACAATACATAACTTTCTAACAAAACGTAAAACACACTTAAAATTAAAAAAAAATTGAAAATGTTAAACATTCCAATACTTTCTTCATTTTTTTTTTCGTTAAATTATAAAATATAATTCGTGGAATGAATTAAAATCTAACTTAATATATTCAATCAAAAACTTCCCTTTAGGAAGAGGATAAATTCAATGAAAAACATAATAAAAACACAATGGAAAAGTTAAGATTGATTTTGTTACAGTGCAAACTGCTAAAAATGCAGTGATAAAACAGGTATTGTACTTTATAAACAAAATTATTTTGATTAGTTATATCGTATATGAGTACAAATTTTTAACAAAATTTATCATCTGCACATACATCCTATCACAAAACAAAACACAGATTTTCATTCAATTTAATCTTGAGCGTACTTTCATTCCATCTCGAATCAATTTAGTTTCTCCGTGCTTGAGGGTGAAAAATGAGTCTGGTCGTAAGTTATTTCTTTCCAAACTCTCTCGCAACTTTATTGGTGGATCTAAATAATACTGGAAAATATATATAATAAATTCAAAATTATAATATAAAATTAACATCAACATTTTGATATAAAAGTAATTTCTTATATATGAATATTTATAAAATTATTTTTAATAACTGCATGTACCGTATGAATAACATATTACTATATATGAAAGGTATAGGATCAAAATGTACCATATATATTCTTTGATAAACTGAATTAACCACATGGGCCCACATATTAAATCAATCTGTACTAAATGACACTATTGTGAATAATTTGTTTTGACCATACACCATATTACATAAATGGCAAAAATTGAGACTAATTTAATGAATTTAATGCATATATGTTTTCCAAAGTTATCATTTGCATAAGAAAAAGCTGCTGCTTGAGAAACAAAGAATTGGTATCTTTTGTTTCTCAGGCATGAAGCAATTTCTTATCATATGATCACTCATTTTCTGTTTGAGTGGGACATCAAAAGCATATGAATCTTTGAATCTCACTAATGTTTTTGGTCTTATTGAAAAAGAGGTATGGCACCAGGAAATTCTAGAAATATCAAAATACTATACTGCTATCATTGAGAAATTTGGAACTTGGTCAATTGGACCAAGAATAGAATTTGTATGATTGGAACACATCCAAGGTTAGAGTAGCAGATGCATCAGAATTTGCACTTCTCTATTTTTGATAGCAATAGTAGTATTGACAAAGAACCAACAAAAGAACATTCTCATGTCATTCGGCAACCAGCATATAACATTGACACCTGTCCTGCAAAAACTATTGTTTGCGATGGAAGGACACCTAACCTAACCTAACCTAGACAAAGAAACATGCAGTCAGCCAAAAAGATATTTGATATTGACAGTGTTTTACACAATGAAGATCATTATTTAAAATACTATATTGACATTTTCAAAGAAATTAGGATTAACTAGTTAGCAAAACATCATACACAACCAAGCCCTCATTTTATGCACTTCTGGGTATGCACAATTTCAAAATTTTGTATAATTCTGTATACGTAAACACATCTATAACAAGTCCAATTACAGAATATCAAATAAAACAGAGCTAGAAGATTTTGCAATTTTCCAAAAACTTGAGATTTTTGCATATGGGATGTTTTGATCCCAGACAAATCATATACACAGTACAACACATCTGTGCTTATGTGTTTCCAGAATTTTCTTGCAATGTTTTGGTAAAAAAAAATGTAAATATATTAATTACTAAATTAATGGTCAATTTTCATATTTTTGATATTTAAGTAACTTTTAATGTTTATTGGCAATTTCAACAGGAAAATCATTATGCATAACCAAAGGAGATAAATAGTAAAAAAATCAAAGAAATAGCTATGAGGCTTTTTAGAGTAAAACTCCAATTTGGAAAAAACTAAAACATTAAATAAAAAATACAACTCATTAAATTAATTAAAATCTACTAATACTGTTACTAGACAGGGAAAAAGTTAGAAAGTTCAAAAAATATAAGAAGAAACAAATTGCAAAATTTCAACAAAATTCTAGAATGTTCCACAAGAATATATAAATGGTACTTCTGTGCAGAATGAGCACCAAGTTATTTTACAGTTAGAAATCAACAAGAGGCAAAATAATGCAATATTGTAAAAAATTTATTGAGTTGTTAAATAAAAGTTTTAAATGAATAAAGTTTTGATTCAATAAAAAGAAAATACCACTGATGTAAACAAGTAAAATCATCATTAAGTCCTACACTACTTGAGATATGACACAGAAACCCATTTATCTCCTCCATTCCGTCAACTTTTAACCATCAAAATTTAATAACATCAATCCCCCTAATACACAAACCTTCCTGCAAAATTTCAGAAAATTTCAACAAAAAACATTGTTTATTAAGTTTAAAAGAGGGTGAACAAAATCGTGTCCCCCAACACACATGCAAGCAAACATACATACATACAGGAAAAAAATACCCCAAATTTCTTCGCATTTCTCAATGTTTCAAATGCCTCAGAGTCCAAAAATATAAAAATCTTGAAGAGTCATTTTTTGACCAATTGCTATACTTTTCCTTTGTTACAAGGTAGCTACAAAAAGTTCTCAGAATTATGCTGAGTTAGTTAATTAAAGGTGATGAAAAAGGAAACATGTAATGCATGTCTTAGATAAACATGTCAGGAATAGAGAAATATGTTCAAACAAATCCATACTTACTGCAAAGATGACAACAGTTAGCATTCACTGAAGGTCGTGTTAATGAGACAATGTAAAACAGAGTCTAGTGAAAATGTCTGTGGAAGAACAACATGCAAATATCAAATTTTATGTGTTATTGGGGAAAAAAATCCTCTGAGACCTTGAAGATGCTTCAGGATGCCTATGTTGAATCTGAATGAAACATTGTCAAGTTTATGACTGGCAAAAATGCTTTTGAGGGACAAGAATGTATTGCCGTTGATTTGCGAAGTGGTCACCCATTGACATCAACATCTTAGGAGAAAGTGTCAGCTGTATGTGAGATTGTGAGGTCAGACAACAGCAGTCAATTGAGCAGATCACCAAGACAGCAGGAATTTCGGTTGAAAGTTGCCATTCCACCCTGCATGATCGATTGAACGTGCAATGTGTTTCTCAACATACTGCGTCATGAATGCTCACGGTGGACCTCATTCAATTTCTACCTTTTCTCCTGGTTGAAAGATGCCATCAAGGGACGCTACTTCAAGAATGCATATGAGGTTATAGGGCAGGGGTGGGCAAGCAAGAGTTCAGTGGGAGCCGAAATGTAGGTTTTGCAAAACGCATGGATGCCGCAGTTCTGTACTTTTCTATTCTGTACCGTGATTTTATTATATAATTTTCCGAGGTGGAGTGGGCAAGCAAGAGTTCAGTGGGAGCCGAAATGTAGGTTTTGCAAAATGCATGGATGCCGCAGTTCTGTACTTTTCTATTCTGTACCGTGATTTTATTATATAATATAAATATAATATAAAACAAATATTGAATTTTTTTAATAAACATATTTTCACAAAATTGTAGAAATAAAATTGTAAAAATAATAATAAAAAGCAGAAATTAACACTTTCAGCAAGAGCCGTATGTAACTCAAAAATAACCGCATTTGCCGACGTCTGTTATAGAGTATGACAGCTGCATTGCAGGCACTGTCGCAAGACGGCTTCCAAGAATGTTTTCAGTAGCTATACCAGCATTGGCAAAAGTGTGTGGCTGCCAAAGGATAATATTTTGAAGAACATGTTGCTTGATTTGTCAATTGTACAGGTACCTTTTGAGTAATAAAAGTAATAAACCAATTCCAGAAACTTTTTGAAGCTACCTTGTATGTAACAGCTGGGAAACTAAAAATTTATTTATATTTTACAAAAATATATTTTGTAATGTAAGAAAACTATTCTCTAGCTACTAAAAACTATTAAATATCTACTAAATGCCATGAAAAAATTGTTTTTGTAACCCTCTGTCAATCTGAAACTAAATTATAACAGTTTAGAATAAGAAATGTCACATAAATTTTAAGTAAAATTGTAAAATTCAAGTAATTAGAATAATATAAAAATGATACCTCATTTGCTAAAGAAAATGTTCCCCAGTGGATTGCCACAGTACATTTGCTTTGAACATCCATATGAATCATAACTGCTTCTAATGGATCTACATGCTGATATTTCATAAACCACCTGAAATATAGCATAATTCCAATATAATTGAAAATACTTCTACAGAATGAAATATTTGTTTATTTTTCATGAATTATAAATTAAAATATAAGAAAAATAGACAATATAATAATATAGTAATATTTTTGCATTATATGAAAAGTTATTTATTTATACCAGCAGTTCCAAACTAGAGTCCACAGACCAATCTCAAAGGTTTATGAGACATTTAGATTTTTAGTGAAAAATACTTAATTTTCCTAAAAATATACTGATTACAACAAGTTACATTACAGAACAGTATTTATTTTCAATATGATTAGTATATGTATAAAAGTAGTTCCTTCACAGAAAGCATTTAATCCCTGCCAGTGATGCTTATGTATCTATACTAATATTATAAAGAGGTAATGTTTGTATGTATGTTAGTTTGTATGCAGCAGGTAATCTCCGAAACTACTCATTCGATTTCAAAAATTCTTTCACCAATATTTAGAATGGAACTTCAGGGTGGACATAGGCTGTATATTATTCCGTTAAACATGGGAGATGGACAGTTCTTTACGGGAAAGGCTTACCATAAAGAATTCTGCTTCTATTTATACTATTTTAGATGCTGTTTTTTGCATTTTTGATTGTGTTTTAATAGAGTATGTCAACAGAATGTACACTAAGAAGGAATTTTTTGATATTCCCCCCGCGGGGGAGAGAGACAGGATTAAGGCTTACTGTGAAGAACTTGGCTTCTATTATACTATTTTAGATGCGGGTTTTTGCAATTTTTGCATTTTTGATTGCGTTTTAATAGGGTACGTCAACAGAATGTACAATAAGAAGGGATTTTTCGATATTCCCTCGCGGGGGAGAGAGACAGGATTAAGGCTTACCGTGAAGAACTTGGCTTCTATTATATTATTTTAGATGCGGGTTTTTGCGTGTGTGATTGCGTTTTAATAGGGTACGTCAAGAGAATGTACACTAAAAAAAAATTTTTCGAAAAATTTTCCCCCACAAGGGAAGTGTTATACATTTATAATAGATACATTTTGAGCCACAACAAGGCATGGTGGGGTCTGTTAGTTAATTAATATATATAAACTATCTATGTGCTCAGCTAATAGAAAGCAGCTTGCAGGCAGAAATAAATTTTTGACAAAGTGCATTAGGGAAGTGCCGACCTGTTACTGGAGACCCTGTGCATTATTTAATGGACCCTTTCAGATAGTATTTTAGAGAACATAGTGTTCATACATATGTACAAACACACAAATATATACTGTGTATATACATGAGTAACGTTTGTGGATTCCTATGTATAGGAGTCTGCAAATATATTTTGATTTTTGAAAATCTGTAGATTTTAGTACTTTGGGAAGAACTGATTTATACAATTGTTTGATGATTTTCATTTGTTATAACTTATATTTCATTTGTTTAGTATCATACTAATGCTATAATTATCAAAAGTAATCATTTTAAAGTTCTTTTTTTATATATTTGCTATTGGCAATATGAATTTCAGGTTTTATTCAAAACTTAAAGAGGAAAAAATAAGTCTTTTATATATTGTTAACTAAAAATATATAAACAAAGAATTTTATTTAAAACAGCTGTTTTTTGTTAATGCTGGAATAAACCTAATACCAAATGAATGAAATTATCAGCTAGCATACAAAGATAATTTTAATTAATAAGATTGCTGTGAGATTTGTCTACCAAGAATATTTTTGGATTACAGAGACTAAAATCGTCATATTAATTAAGATAATTTTAGTTTTCAAACTTACCTTGGATCATATGCTCCAATTGGAATAGCAGAAAGATCAAATGGTCCATACATGTGTCCAATTTGTTTAAAAACATCACAGTATCCTGTATCTCCAGCAAAAAAGAAACGATGTCTAGGACCTACAATTGACCAACTACCCCAAAGTACCTAAAATTGTAAATAAGACACTGATACTATATTACTAATTAATAACAGAGCAACTAATTTGTTACTAACATTAAAAATTGTTAGAGTTGTTTATTAAAAATTTAATACCACAAATCACAAAAAGTTTTGAATAAGTGTATACAAATATCAACATCTAAAATTTGATAATTATATATAAAAGCCAAATGATTGTGGAATTATGTCGCACTATATTACTTCTACTATTAATAATTAAATGCTAAGTAATTTGGCAGGATAATTATTAAATTTAGCAGGAGAAGGTGCCTAATGCCTTCTGTTGCTCTAGTGCCAAATTACTTAGCATTTAATTATTAATAGTAGTAGCAATATAGACCAATATAACCTGCAAATGTTTAATAAAAGTTTGTAATTTTAAAAGTTGTAAACTTTAATTATTTAAATTTATAACTATAAACTATTTTATTCTATCTGCTTATCAAGAAAATATATTGTCACCAAATACATATGAATTTGCCATACAAGATTAGGTTATAAATACAAAAAATTATAGAAAGCACATTTTAAAAAACACAACATTTACAGACAACACTTGTACAAAATGTCACATCATGGATGAGACTATACATCATACTGGGCTGCAAGCTTTTAGCAAATTGATTAATTAAATCAGCATATCCAAATAGCAAAAATAATACAACAAAAGCTTACATACATACACAAACTTTTACACATCCAGGAACCACACTACAACTACATACTTTAAATCAGCAGTCAGCAACCTTTCTCACCTCACGGACCATTAAAGTCACAATTTTGAATCCCGAGGACCATTATCATGAATTTTTTAAACAATACAAAATCCGTAGAATAATGATCACAAAAGTTCAATTTTACTATATTAATATGAAACTCACATGTTTAATTATAACAAATTAATGCAAGCTTAAAGTTCATTGCTGCTTGTTTGAAACAAGTTTATGGATTCTTAGCACTTTTCCACAAAGGACAACAATTGCACTCACAATATTGTTTATTGTTCATTATTTATTGATAACAGTCACTTCGTTTTTGGTTTTAGATTCAAATAAAAAATCCCAATGAGTATAAAAAGCAACCTCAATGAGTGTAATAAGCATTTTGCATTTCTTTCGTAATACTTCGCATTACCTTCGGTTGATCAATATTCAAATTTCTCCACGGACCACCGGTTGCCGACCGTTGCTTTAGATAGTCATAGAAAACAACTCACAAAATATATCATGAGTGAACCATAATCACAGACAAAAACATCAAAGCACAACAGACCAGACATCAGACTACAGACAAACAAAAGGAAATCATATACATCATAGATATAGCTGTTTCAAACATTCACAACATACAAAATACATATACTGAAAAAATTAGCAAATATTCAGAACTCATCCATGAAATAAAGAATGGATAAGGTACTTCTACCAACAGTCCTTTCTTGCACAGGCATCATACGACATATATTACATAAAAGTTTTGAAATACAGTAAGACCCCGCTTAACGCTGATTTGATATAACGTGGTCTGCTCAAAGCCTAAAAAATGCTCAAAATTTACACTGATTTAAATTATCGCAGAATTTCATTGTTTTGTATATAATACAATTATTTGCAAACACAAACCAATCAGCAAAAGGCGGCAAAAAGGTGTACTTTCTTTAAATCTATATTTGTTTGATGCAATTTTGGAAAAAATATATCATCATGGATGCCATAGAAAATATCGCCTTCTCTTGGGAAAAATTAACTGATAAATGCACGAATAAAGTGTGGAAGAAGTTATGGGCTAAAGGTATCCAAGAATTCTCAGTGAGAAGAGCCTATCGCTGTATTGTTAGGTTGACCAAACTCAACCTAATCGATATAGCAGGCCTAGGAGATATAGATGGACAAGCAGGATATTGAGGAGTTACAGCAAGTTTCTGGTGAGAGCCCTACCAATTCAACCTTCAAGAACTGGCAGAACATGGGATTTGAGTGGAACTGGAAAATAGAGATTCTAAAAACAAAGAACCGAAAAAATTTCTTTACATAATAAATATTAAAAGTTTGGTAAGATAACCAAAATCGTTGATCAAATTATAGCGAATGATCCAGATTTTTTCAAAAGAGTGCAAAAGCAAAACGAGGCATTTTGAATGTGATCTTCTGTTACCAACATTTGCTTAAGGAAAGAAAAAAGCAACAAATGAAACTTCACAACTTTATTGCAAAAGAACAAGAATTTCAGAAGAGCCAGAACCTTCGCAAAAAATGAACTTTACATTTCTGTGTGCATATGTTTATGTGTTATTTAACATATATTATACAAATTAATATAAAAATAACTTTAATTTTAAGTAAAATTTGCTTATTTTTTATTGCATGTTCCCCTATCCCTATTTACTCTATGTTAAAGTGACCTCATTTAACGCTGTTTTGCTTAGTGCTTTGTTATCTAGGCATTGTCATCTTAGCGCTTTGTTATCTAGCGTTACCATCATAATAATCATATTCAACCAATAATCATAATTACCATCTTTAATTTTTACATTTTTGCTACTTCTTTTTGAATATCTTTTACTTGTTTTATTCAATCAATAATTTAATATTATAAAAGACAGATAACTAATACAGGTATACCTCACCTTACATCAGTAATTGGTTCCAGGAGAGGCGACTTAAGTCGAATTTACTTGTCTCCAAATTTATTTGTCACTAGGCTAAACCACAAATAATCATTCCCAGTTCTGTATTTTATTTGTAAATGCATTTTTAATAATATATGGTTAATATATAATAAGAATCTATTTTAAGCTTATAAACAAATAAATTTTAGTTTTTAATATAGTACAGAAAAAAGTAATCTAAATTTACGAATACATGTATTCGTAAATTTAGCGTAATGTATTCGTAAAACATGTACATACTTGTAAATGTACATGTTTACAATTTGGCGATGTTTACAGTATTATGGACTCTTTATTTGTGAATGTGGTTTGCTGTAAGACATTATAAAATAAGATGATTTTGTAAGGTTAAATAACAAATACAGTTATTAAAATTATTTTGCAATAGTAGAAAATAAACTACTTTATGCTAAATTTACCAATATCATGTGGTGCTGACAACGATGCCAAATGCCAATATTGAGCTCTTAAAGACCGCTAAATAAAACAACGCAGAGTCACAGATGTTTTCATATTTTGTTCTCTAGGATTTATGATGATTATTATTACATTTACTGTGAATGTACATATTTTAATATGATTTTATGTACTTTTAATGCTTTTCTAGTGATATTATGACTTAAATATTTGTGGCAGACAGACAAAGTTGAATAAAATGACTTAAACTTGATTTTTATTTTTCCATGTATTTTTTTGACAAATGACGTATAATCGAGAATGACTTAACTCAAAATGACGTAACCCAAGGTATACCTGTACATTCATTTTAAATAGTAGTGAATTATAGTTAAAATACAAAAAATAAACATTTTTTATGTTTTTATTTTTATTTAGAAATAGTTAAAAATAGTTAAAAATTGTTAGAGGTAGATATTTAAAATTTCATTACATTTGATATCAAAACAGAAATTAAATCAAATTCCAGCAAGAAACATGAAAGATTTACCAATAAATAAACAAACATGTTCAACAGCTTTCAGCTATCATTGTCAGATTATTAAGCACCAGTGTCCGAAAATAGAACATAACATCAAACATTGATCTTTAAATGACGAAGTGCCATATAATTGGCAATTGCTGTAAGAATGTCGAAAATTAAAACAGAACTTCAAATAATGATCTCCAGGTGTGATGTAGTGTCTTTAAAATGAATCTTCACAATTTTCTTATAACCTTGACATACATTTCTAATATTTTAAAGTGTTTGAGGAATGAAAGCCTCTACTTCCAGAGATTTACACCATACCCTTTACTGCCAGGAGTTTATACCATCCCTGTCACAGATAACACATGTAACTGATAGTTGGAATATATTGGCATCACTACCCACCATCTAGGCCAATGTTTGAAGAAACACCTAATGTCTATAAATAAAGAATATAACACCACCACCTTAGCCCCGTAGCCATAGAACACTAGATTCAAATGCACTTACAGAAAGCCCAACTTCTACACCCAACCAGAGAGCTTCCATTCCTCAAACACCTCAAAATATTGGAATATATAGAATTTAAATAAAGCCTATAAGAAAAATATGGTAATTATTTTAAAGATACTAACACCCTGCATCAGGCCTGGAGATCATTATTTAAGAATCATTTTTAATTTTCTACATCACTATGGCAACAACCAATCAGATGGCCTTCACCATCATGTAAAGATTGATGTTTGATGTAATGTTCTACTTTCAAACATTGATGCTTAATTCGATGATGATAGCTAAAAGCTGTTGAAAGCATTTGTTTATTGGTAAATCTTACATGTTTCTTACTGAAATTTAATATAATTTCTGTTTAGTTTATAATTATCCAGTTTTCTGTGGTAGTTGTATCATATTTATTATCTACTCTGATTTATTTATAGCAGATACTTTCAAAGCATATAAATACATTATAATGAAACTATTTATTTTCTAAATAAATTTTTTAAAATTTCCCATATAATTAATTTCATATGTAGAAAATTCTTGAAGGAATAAACATAGAAAAAAGGTAAATTCAAAATGATTGGATTTTTCAAAATCTGCCAAATTATATCTATGACGCAGAGATAAAATAGAAGAATGTTTCTATTTGTGAAGTAGAATTCTGATCTACTTGTCTGGTAGTAATTGTGAATACGTTATGATACAGAATTTCTATCAAAAATTTTTTCAAACAATGTTAATTAAATTCATTGTACTTAAATTAAAATGAATAACTATATAAATATTACAAATTACAAGAATAAAATTCTTAACTAATACTCTATTCTTATAAAAAACTTCCTTAAAAACCAAGCAAAATTAATAACAAAAAAATTTGATTAAATTTAAAACTTTAAATTCATAATTTAAGAACTATACAACAATTTAAAATATCTGAAATTGATACAAGAAAAAGATATTGAAATACTAATTAATCTCACTTCAAACAATTTGGAAAATATATTAATGTTTGAAGATCTTGTTGCTTTTCAATCTTAGCACACAAATAGTTTAAAGGAGAATTTTTTCAATTGTTACTTTTGATTCACTTCAATACTTTTGATATTAATTATTATTGAAATTATTCATTAACAATCTATCATATATAAATTAATTCTTGAAATAATAGGAAATTTTAAAAATTACTATCATCCAAATCTTAATAACACACTCCTTTAAGTTTCCTACGTCTGTAAACTAACTTCACAAAACTAATAATTTTTTTCATTTCTATACAAAGCGTAAATACATACCTTATTATCATCTGTAATAGTACGTTTACACCAATGTTGTGCAGGAGTGAAAATAAATGAAACATCATTATTCTCTCCAATAGTATTTTCTTCCCACCAATCTAATTCTACTACATTTTCACAGCCTACTTGCTGCATCCAAGTAAGTAAACCCAAAGGAACAAACCATCTTAATTCTGAGCCAAATCTTTAAATAAATAAATAACACTAAATAACAAATTCTATTATTAATAAAAATAATATAATAATTACCTACTTTAATACAGTCATTGACAACAAAGTTATGCACCCAAATAGAATTGTCCAATTAATGTAAAACTTGTCACATACAGATATGTAAATGATAACAGTTGTGACCTGATTGCACACAACAGACAACAGAATGTCTTAAATTTGCTACTCCAGTATCCTATAAAAAGAGTTGCAGAAGCTCAGTACTCAGAATTTTCAGTGTACTTGTTTGGAGGGAGGTTTTCAAATGCCAGACATGACATTACATACAATTGATTGATTTTGACAAAGGCCATGTCAGCAAGCTAAGAAAAGTAGGATAACACTTTACCAAACTGTCCACCATTTAGAACATTCTGACTTGACTATGAGGAGGTTTTGAGATGATGAATATGCAAGGGGGCAAATTTATATAAAAGGCAGGCTCTGGATATCCAGAAAGAAACCAGCAGAGATGATCATCTGATTATGAAACAAACACAAACAGATGCAAGCTTTGCTACAAAACTCTGTCTCTTCCCATACCATTAACAGATGATTAGCAAAAACAAATTTGCATGCATGTTGAATGTTGCATGAGCTGTCATTAGCATCCCATTATCATCAGCTCCATTTACAATGGTGTTGTGACAGAAAAGCATGGATTGCTATGGACTGGCAATGTATTGTCTTTAGCAATAAATCCTGATTCAGTTAGAGAAAAGATGACGACTATGTCAGTGTATAAAGAATCACTTTGAGTGCTTCACTCCCACCTTTATTGTTGAGCAGCACACTGTCTGCACTGCTGGTATGTTAGTCTGAAAAGCTGTTTTGTGTGACAATCAGTCACCTCTAGCAGTGGTGTAAGGAACATTGATGGCAAAATGGTATGTTTATGAAATCCTGCACTCTCATGTTGCTTTCATGGCAGGACTACAAATAACCAGTATCCAGTATGATTATGGTTGGCTGCATATAGCCAGAATTTCCCAGAAATATCTTGTCTTGTTGCCACACTTTCCAGTTTCCAGATTTGTTGCCCATTAGGTATTTGTGGAATTGGAAGCAGCAGCTGCATCATCATTAGGCAACTCTGTCATAGGAGAGTATTTCTATACCTCCATGCCTGAACATATTTGCTGCATGCATTCAGACAAGTTAAGATCCTACAAGGCACTAAATGTTCCTTTAAACTGTATCATTGTTCCATAAGAAATTGTCTCTTTCCTATTATATTACAATCACTTATTACTATTGTTATTACATTCACACTAATAAAGTTTGTTTTCAATTCCAACAACTTCTGGTGTGTAACATTTTTGTCAATGAGTGTATGATTCTAAGCAATTCTGAGTAAAAAATTTTTAAAGCAATATCTGAATAAATTACAAAATTTAAAGCAATTTTTATTATATAACTTCAAAAATCAAAAGCTTTCATTTTTTGTTTGCACAAACTTTGAAAAATCTTATACATAAAAATATAATAATAAAATAGACTAATAAACTGAGATTTAATGTTATTTCAACCTATATAAATGTTAATAATCTTACAATATTTTCTTAAGACAGACAATATATTTATATTTTAATTGTTTTATCTGATATCATTACAATTTATTTGATTCATTTTAAAAAATAATTATTCAAATATACTAGTGTCCTAATTGGAAGTGCAAAACTCATTTTTTGAAATTTGATGTGTATACAAACATATACAGTATACTGTTTATATATATGTATATGATCATAATTAAGTGCAGATGTACTTAATTATGATCATATATATAAACAGTATATATGTTTGTATAAATATATATATCCAGACAGCATTGAACAGCATTGAATAGGGATTGCCTTATTCCAATCCTTATTCAATGCTGTCTGGAAAGACAAGTTGTAAACACCATCTAATATGTGGAAGTAATCAATCTTGCAGAAAAATGGTCAATGCAAGACATTGCCATTGTAGTATCATTCATATCAATACTCTTGGTACTTGGCACAATTTCTTAAGGTGTTGGAACTCTTAAACAGTACTTGTAACACTGGTATTATTTTTAATCTAAATATATAAAATTACTTGTCCTGACTGACTGACTGATTCATCATCACCCAGAACAAACTGCTGAACCTAAAGAGGTGAAATTTGGTACACAGTTAGGGTATGTCATGAAAACGTACACTAATAAGGGATTTTTCGAATTTCCCCCGCGGGGGGGAGAGGAAGAGGATTAAGGCTTAAGCGGAATAACCGCTTCTAGTGTACTATTTTAGATGCGATTTTTTGTTTTTATCTGCATTTTAGTAGGGCATGCCATGGGAATGCACACCAAGAAGGGATTTTTCGAAATTCCCCCACGGGGGAGAGGGAGAGGATTAAGGCTTAACTGGAAGAACAGCTTCTACTATACTATTTTAGATGTGATTTTTTGTTTTCAACTACATTTAGTGTTCATTGAGTACTTAGGTGCATTAAATTAATAACATTTCAGACATTGTTTATAAATATTTTTATGTATTTCAATTTTAAAAATGTTCGAACCGTTTTAAATTTGAATTTGTTATTGCGTATTGTTTCGATTATAGAACAATTGTTAACATTCCAGAAAATTGATTAAATTGAAAACAGTTCGTTTGATTCTCGGCAATTCTCATCATTCTCAGCAGTAGGTGTTATATAATAATTACTATGGTTGTTGAAATACTGAATATAAATGGGGTTTGCTAGCAAAATTCTCACAGGCAAAGCCGCAGGTAATAGCTAGTCAACTTCATAAAATATAAAACAACTCAACAAGAAAAGCACATTTCAGCATGGTTATGATTGTTATTTTATCCTTATAATACATTATTCTATACTTATAATTAGACTGCAATTTTCAAACTGTAGGCTTACACATTTCCACAGTCATCTCATCTGTCTGTCCTTCATTAATCTTGAGAATGGAGTTAGATAGATGAAAATTGAGACCAGACATGGAAAGCTTAGGGACTAGAAGCCCCAATTAACCATCTATGAACTTCTGATCTGGACTGGAAGTTACATTATTTTTTAAATTAAAAAATGATTAAAAATTGTATCTCAACATTGTGATGACGACACAATAAATAATTGCTTGCTAACAAATACATTTCAATTCCTCACAGATATAAAAAATATAGTTTAATAATAATAATGTTAAAATACATATATTAAATAGAATTTCTAACAAGCATTTTTTCATTTTTACTCTGAATTAGATTAATCTATTTTAATGCATAACAAAATTGTATTTTTATTTTAATTGTTTAACTAAAAAGAATTATTATTATATATATTTACATACAATAAAAAACAATCTCATTCTTAAAAGGTATTGCAACAAATTGTAACTTTTTTCTTTGTCAAATATACCCTTTGTATACATATGCTTTGGAAAAGAAACAATACTAACCTAAGTAGAAAATACTATTAAAGTATATATGTACAATCATTTAACAATTACTTAATAAATTAAGTAATTGCTAAGTGATTAGGAATAATTGACAATTATTTTTTATTTGAATTCTTACTTTCATAAATGTTAAGTAGATTGCAACAGATCATTATGACTAAAAGGGCTACATATTCTATTTCTTCAAAATATACTGTACCTTTAATATTATAAAAGTTTCAAATATGAGAATATAGATTTCTATTTGGATGATGTGCATTTTGTTAATCAATAAAAGCTTTATTTAATGTTGTTTATATTTCCTAAATTAGATAATAAAACAAGAATTAATCTCTTACCTTGAATTTAATTGCACAACTGTATTTAAGTCTAAATGATCATAATGGGTGTGGCTGATAACTACAGCATGAATAACTGGCAATTCAAAAACAGAACAAGGTATATCTCTATATCTTTTTGGACCAACAACTTGACTGGGAGATGCTCTTTCACTAAATATAGGATCTGTTAAAATATTTATACTATCCAGTTGCACCAATACTGTTGCATGTCCAAGCCAAGTAACTCTAACACCATCTTCAGGAGGCACAATATAATCAGTAAATCTAGGTTTTACAATAGGCAAAACAAGATCTAATTCCTAAGATTAAAAGAAACGAAAAGCTTGTTCAACTACAAACATTAAAAATAATAAATAAAAACATGAATACTTCTTATAAAATTAGGTTAAGGTTAAATTTTTCAAATGCATCACAATGTACGTGATAGTCATGACATTAAACTAAATAAAATTTGACTTAAATAATTTACCAGTAATACTAAATATTGTATGTCATTAAAAATTAAATAATAAAATATTTTTAAATACAGAAAAATGATTTCCCGTTATTTGAATTATTATTATAATTCATAAATTATTTATTTATATTATTTCATTATATTAAAAAAGTTAATAAAATAATGTATTCTTAGAACCTATAACTGGTGTGACATAAAAAACAAAAGATAAAGTTCATCACAAACGTTTTTGAACTGCTGTGAGTTCTTCTTCAGGTGTAAAATGGAATTTCTGATGGATTAGAGCGAACGGTTAAGGAAATTCGAGAAACATTTGAAGGTGTTATATGAGATGCATGTGTATTTGTATGGTTAACATATCATGACACTTAAAGTTCGGAGTCCATCAACGCCTGCCAGGCCAGCGACAAAACCAAGTCATCTCGAAATTTCACTGCCCTTGCCACATATGCTGCCGACCCGGACATTGTGGTGGCCTTCCACCAGGCGAAACTCATCCGCACTACATCACATGCGGAACACCGTAAGTGGATAGATGCCATTCACTTTTATAAATCGACCCTCAATGACAACTGCATCAATTTTAAGGATGAGTTGGTTCTGTCACCAGCCTGGCAGGCGTTGATGGACTCTGAACTTTAAGTGTCATGATATGTTAACCATACAAAGACACATGTGTCTCATATAACACCTTCAAATGTTTCTCGAATTTCCTTAACTGTTCGCTCTGATCCATCAGAAATTCTGTTTTACTCCTGAAGAAGAACTCACAGCAGTTTGAAAATGTTTGTGGTAAACTTTATCTTTTGTTTTTTATGTCACACTGGTTATAGGTTCTAAGAGTACATTATTTAACACATCCCAGTGTTTTGTGGTGTAAGTTAATAAAATGTTGGATGTAAAAAACATAGCTTTGATAACATTTTCAACAAATTTGCATTTTATATGTTTATAGCATTTCATCCAGTTTTTAATCAAATTATAATTATCATTACTGTAATGAATTACTAAATTTACTTTTAAACATATTTTTAAATTATCTAATTCAATAAAACTAGAATTTCCACTAATTGTGGTCTAATTACTTTCACCACATAATGTTATCTCTTGGTTATTGTCCTCAGTATAGGCCAGTCCCAAATAATTACAATAAGAAAATGTAATCTTTTTTGTAACAGAAACTTTGCTTATTGTCAGGAAAAGTAATTGAAAGAAATGACAGAATTTATTTTCTGCTTAAATATAAAATTGTAATTACCAATGCAAAAAGAAATTAAAAGATGTAAAAACTTTTATGTAAAAAAATTTAAGATTTATTTTGGACTTGGACAAAACAATCCAAGTCCAAAAATGTTTTAAAAATATTGAAATATAATGAAACATTTTTGACCGGATAATTGAAGTGTTGCCTTATATTTCAAAATCAGAATATATTGATGGATAAAGGTGAAATAAACCAACATCCAGCACAAAAATGTAAGACAGCTAATGCTTTTATTTTGCCAGTATTTATTAAGCATAACCAGTTTTGTATGGTTTATTTATATATCGATGGATTAACAAAATTTTCTTTTTGGCAGAATAATTTTTTCTTTAATAATTGAAAAAGTAAACAGTAATATATTTACTTATTATAAAAAGCTTCACACCCTTTGATTATTATATTTTTTTTTCTTCTATCAATATAGCTACCAATTTGGCTATTAATGAGGACTTATCACACCACAATAAAAAATGACCAGATTAGAATTAGGTTCTTTTAATTAACTCCAAAATGTACATTTCAGGTCTTTTGACCCTTCTTCAGTTGAAACAGACAATTTCACCCAATACATTATAAAACTACAAGCCAACCAATGCCATATGTCATCGGGCTAGATAACGGCTATAATACTAATAAATTATGAAACAATTTGGTACTAGAGGGAGGCATTAGGTGCCATCTCTTAATAAATTTAATAATTATAATTTTTAATTAAATAATTTAAATCTACTGGAAAAAAATAATCGGCCCAGTGCTGGACTCAAACCCACAACTTCCTCTTACCGTGAGGATGTGTTGCCAATTATGCTACCCGAACCTCCGGGTCTGATCTTGTCTTCCCGTACATATAGCATTATGTTATACCCATTGTTGGTCATTACAGTGCCAGCTTAATTTATTAGTATTATAGCCTGATGACATATGGCATTGGTGGGCTTGTAGTTTTATAATGTATTGGATTTTTAATGATGTCGTTTGTTTATATAAGCCTTGCTAGGGTTTGTGATGGCTGGGTGAGTGCCTTAAAAGTGTGTTTACAGAATGTGGGCGCTCGATGCGTCACCAGCCAGCATATTCCAGAAAAAAAACAACATTCAATGAAGGCTATTCAAAACCATGCTACCTGTCACTAATCTCTCAAAGAAATCACAGAACTTTGATTGTGAATATACAGCAATTGACAACACATTTCACATCTTTCTTATTAATTACATGACAAGTCATGCACACTTTCTTCATTTCAGATCTTCCTTAATGTTAATGTGAATCATTACTCAACCTGAACCTGTTTCAAACTGCTGATATTCTATTGTGATTCATCAGTTAGCCATAATGTTGTGAGAGATCAGGCATATTATTGTTTAATTCCAACTTATTCATGGACAACCAGAATTGATTTGTTTATCAGAAGATTCCTGTCCATTTTTTGAATGCTTCAAACTATCTGTACATGAATGAATGACTGGAAGCATTTTACCAAAAATATGCTGCAACTGATAAATATCAGCTGCAGCTGTGTATTTTTTGAACAAACCAAATGTTGACCATGGTAGTCTCCCTCCATTCTGTCTGACTGATGCTTAAACAATACTGAAAAAGTCCTCCATATGTTGTGATATGTCAGTCAATGAAACTATTGCACAAACACTTAGGATCAGGAATGAGTGTACTATCATATGACATTGTTTTATTTCTCATGTAATGCTTTTTGTTGAAACAAGCATCCAAGTCTCATATACAGTCGACCCCCCTATAATGTGCATTCCTATAATGGAAATTCCTATAACGTAGCAAAAAAATTGCAGCAACATTCGTTTAAAGGAGCTCCTAAAATGTCGTCGCCGACTCGTTTCGCGACAAGATTGATAGAATCTGAACCAATGAGCAGCCGAACTACTTTCCTCCGCCCTGCGCCACGCTACGGAGGGACTAAATTGAGTTTGCTATCGTCTGTACAGTATTATATATAAATTAGGTACTGTACATATAATTATATATTAATTATATATAAATTAGGTACTGTATATATAATTATATATTAACTTAATTTATTGTAACTTTATTATAATTATATATATGCTTTCTGCCGCCTGGCAACACGCTACGGAGATTTTAGGCTAGTAAGTTGAGTTTATTATCGTCTGTACAGTATGTAAATTAGGTACCGTAAGTCTAATACAGCACTAATTTTATACATTTCTTGTGAAAGAAACACTTCTTATTCAACGGCCATAAAAATTATTTATATTAATGATGTCTCCAAAGGTCAAGTTATTTTTATGCGAAAAATTCGTTATTAGAAATCGCGGCCGCCGTTTAATGTGCTGTTCCGCGATGAAAACCAGCTTTAAGCAACGGCGTAGTCGAACGGTACACACTCGGTAAGTAATCCTATAATTTTTTGTTTATAGCATAGTTTATACGGATTATTCCCAAAAAATTATACGTGTTTTGGAAATGTTGAGTGGAATTAGTCTAGAATCGGTTAATTTTATAGAAGAAAACCTTTCAAACAGCCTTAGTCCGTAAACTTCCCACCTATCGGGCTGCGATTGGCTCATGTATTTAATCATTCCTACAACGTAAAATTTGATTAACGTGGAACGTATCTAAGCGTTATAGGGGGGTCTACTGTATTTCTAAATGTGCCTATATAATCAATAAATGGTAAAAACTAAAAAACAAAGAAAATGGTTTGCTTTGTACATATGATCAAAAGAATAACCTTATAAATTTATAATACAGTAGCTGCTCATTATATTGCACCTTATTATATCATGGATTCAGATACATCATGCTATTTTTTGTCGCCCAAATTTTAAAAGCACTTGAGTCAATAAATTTTAGAAATCAATTGCCATTGAATTTCTTTGCCAATTTCTTCATTTCTGAACCAAAAGTTCTAAAATTTTTATACAGTAGTTATTCAATACTTTATTTTGCTTTTAAAAGAATTTTTACTGTTTGTAATTTTAAGTTTTCTTGTTCTATTGTATGTTCAATATTTATTTTTTAAATTTTCAATTACTGTATATATAATTTTTATTGAAAAATATAAATTACATGAATTTTTAATAAGTGATTTATTCCAAAATATATTACTGTATAATAAAATTGAACTGATAATTTGTTTTTATATCGACAGCATACGTCTTTAAATGTCATTATTCAAGGAATAATAATGCTAAATTTGCATTCATGGCATCAATGTTTACGTAAATGTCATTTAACATAATATAACCACGAATAAAATTCAGTATTGCAAAACTAACAAGGAGAGCCTACGGCTTTGGGGTAACGGATTTTGATGATCTTTGGTGTAGAAGTAGTACACCATGTGAGTGTACTACCTGTAAAATACTAAAGTGCAATACTCAAATATAATCGAGAAAATCGAACTTAAAGTTTTGTTAGCACTTTATATATAAATTATACGTATTTCTATTCGAGCGTCCTGTGGCAGAGTGGTAACGAGTCTGATTCATAAGCTTGAGTTCTCGGGTTCGATTCTCGCGTATAATTTTTTTTTTAATTCATAAATACTTATAATGTATTTATTTATTTACTCATTCATTTCTTATTATTTATTTATTTTAATTTAATTTCTACTATTCCAAGTCTAATATTTTTATACTTTTGTTGACAATAACGGCGCATTCTTGACACCTATGTGTCAACTTTCCCATCTAATTGTTATCACTAACGGTGACCGATCTAATTCTCACTAGGAGCGTTTTTCTATCAGAGTTCTTTTTCACTCACTCTTTAACAGTTCGTTTCTAAATTTCGACACGAATAGACGTATTTGTGTAGTAAAACTTATTTTGAAAAATTATTTTATAATTAAAAAATGTCGTCAAGAGAAGCAAGTTCTTCATGTTGTGACGAAAAAACTGTTGATGATAACTCTTTATACAGTGATGTATCAAAGCAGCATAGTGAAGTAAAATACTAAAGTGCAAAACTCAAATATAACCAAGAAAAACGAATATAATTTATTGAAGCAATATTATATAATTACATAGCATTGTCAGATGTACATGATCGTGAATGATACTTATGATAAAAACATTCAAAACAAAAATTCTGTCTACACCAAGAACAACAAATAAATGCTGCTTTTTTACAATTGCAAGGTATGTTTAAACGAGAACTTGTTTAACTCCTTAAGGACATAGACATTTTTGAGATTAATTTATTTAAACGTAAAAAATACTTAAAAACTGAAAAAAAACGAAAGAAATGCGTTAATTTTGAAGAAAAATCTTCAAATTTTATTTTCCTTTGTCTCGCCTTTCTGTGAAATTTAACACCGATGAGTCATTGTTTACACATCTGGATGACCTTGAACACAGCTGGAGTTGGATTTCCCGGGACATTCTCATAGACGTCTCGGGATGACAAGGGTTTAAAGTAGGGTGACTACTAGCTAGGCCTATATTTTTAAATATTTTTAAAAAATTGAAATTTTAATTGCGATTTCCGACCCCATCTAATTAATTAAATTTATATATAATAAAATATATTAATTAAAAAAATTAAAAAACTATCGGAGGTCGTTTTTGACATCAGAAACTAGCTTTAAATAACTTTAAGGAAGGAAAATCCGTGCGCTAGAACTTTAGAACGATGAATTAATTTGATAAAAAATCCCATTAAAAAACAATTAAGCCTTAATCGAGCCTTATCAAAGGCTCATTAAAATCGCGATAAATTTTTTTAGCGCGGGAAAAAAATTTTGAAAAAATTTGGAGACAAAAAAACATTCCAAAAATTCAAGGACCGCGTTTTATGTAACGCTATGTAACTTGCCCGAGTTCTCTCGGGTTATGGGCTTAAGTTATATAATATATTAAAATAAATAAATAATAAGAAATGAATGAGTAAATAAATAAATACATTATAAGTATTTATGAATTAAAAAAAAAATTATACGCGAGAATCGAACCCGAGAACTCAAGCTTATGCATCGGACTCGTTACCACTCTGCCACAGGACGCTCAAATAGTAGTACGTAAAATTTATATATAAAGTGCTAAAAACCTTTAAGTTCGATTTTCTTGATTATATTTGAGTATTGCACTTTAGTATTTTACAGGTAGTACACTCACATGGTGTACTACTTCTACACCAAAGATTGTCAAAATCCGTTACCCCAAAGCCGTAGGCTCTCCTTGTAAGCTTATTTTATATCAGAAACACTTGCTGATGAATCATATTTAAATAAAAAACTATTTCAATATTGTAATTATAATACTTAAGTTATAGTTTAAAAACTTCTCAAATTAAATTATGATTTTTTATTTGAAATGTTTAAGTTGAATAATACTGTAATTTTAAAATTTATGTGAAATATTGGTTCTTAAACCAGTATAAATTTTATAAATAAGAATTTTGCTCATTTACTGTTGAGTAAGTAATTATCATATAATTATCAAAATTTATTTGTTTTATTTTATAAAAATTATCTTAGGTGAGATTATTTGTCCAGGCCAGGGGTCGGAATTAGCGGCTTGTGAGCGGCATGCGGCTCTTCGAAAATAAACTCCAATTTCATCTCAACTCATTTCACCGCGGCCTTATAACTTATGAGTTTATGAGATAGAGCCGCCGAACAAACTTCGATTTGTTCTCCGTCTGCACATGACCACACTCGCGTTGATCAATATGAGTCACATAAGAGTGACAGCATTTGAAGCATATCTATATATATAACCCATTGAACGCATGTCCGTCCATCCGTGTAACGTTATGCACTAGAGACGCCACTGTCTTGTGTCGTATTTCNTGTTCTCCGTCTGCACATGACCACACTCGCGTTGATCAATATGAGTCACATAAGAGTGACAGCATTTGAAGCATATCTATATATATAACCCATTGAACGCATGTCCGTCCATCCGTGTAACGTTATGCACTAGAGACGCCACTGTCTTGTGTCGTATTTCGCACATTTAAATTAATATGTGGCTCTCTGGTACTTTTGTTATCCTGTTTTCATGACAATTTGGCTCTTCTCACTTGACAAACTGCCGACCCCTGGTCTAGGCAATACGCCTAGACAAATAATTCTCCTTTAATTAATACAACAAATTATTTACTTGTACAACTAAATCTTTTTTATTTTCACAAATATGAATATAGAAAGAAAAATACAGAAAAACAAATTTTTATTTATTTATTAATTGCATTTATAATATGTAATAAAAAATAAATTAAATATAAATAATAAAATTAAATACTTTAATAAGATATGTACAGTAATACCCCGAACTTACGCGATAGGTGGGACCGAGTGATAACTGCGTAAGTCGAATTCGCGTAAGTCGGGGTATAATTTCCCAATTTGTGTAAAATCCAAGTCGGATGTATGTAAGATAATAAATGTTCTCATTAATCTTATCTCATCTTTTGATTCGTTTACGGTTACAAGAAATCACCACATAGAATCTCTCAAGTCTCCGTAGATATAACAAACACAGAAATAAATAACACAAAATAAATTGTAGCTATATGTCGATTCAGCGTGACATGTCTGAACATGTAAGCTGAACAATAGTATGGGGGGAGTGAGTAATCAAGAGTTGCGTAGTGCTCAAACAAAAGACGAATCAACAAGATTTGAAAATCGCGTAACTCCGGGTTCACGTAAGTCGGGGTAGCGTAAGTCGAGTATTACTGTATTAAAATTTAATACTCATACAATTCAGAAAAACNAACTTACGCGATAGGTGGGACCGAGTGATAACTGCGTAAGTCGAATTCGCGTAAGTCGGGGTATAATTTCCCAATTTGTGTAAAATCCAAGTCGGATGTATGTAAGATAATAAATGTTCTCATTAATCTTATCTCATCTTTTGATTCGTTTACGGTTACAAGAAATCACCACATAGAATCTCTCAAGTCTCCGTAGATATAACAAACACAGAAATAAATAACACAAAATAAATTGTAGCTATATGTCGATTCAGCGTGACATGTCTGAACATGTAAGCTGAACAATAGTATGGGGGGAGTGAGTAATCAAGAGTTGCGTAGTGCTCAAACAAAAGACGAATCAACAAGATTTGAAAATCGCGTAACTCCGGGTTCACGTAAGTCGGGGTAGCGTAAGTCGAGTATTACTGTATTAAAATTTAATACTCATACAATTCAGAAAAACATTTAATATTTAATAATATTGAAAATAACTGTAAATGTTAATCATCTCAATTATGTAATAAAAATATTGTTTATAAATTAGTTTGCTATTTCAGAATCTTAAAATCAATATTCATTTTACCTGCTTTGTAGGAATATTACTTTTGTCCTTCGATAATCCAAATTTCAATATATTTGTAATTGTAGGTGGTCTCCAAGTTGGCCATGGATTTTGAAAACGACCATTAACACATAATGACCTCTGAAGTTCTATTTTTCCAGGATGTACAAGAGAATTTCTTTTTACCACAGGATAATATTCTATATCACTACGAAGTGAAATTTGATCACAGGCACTTAATGATGATATATCACTAACACTTCGAAAAGTATCATCACTTCTTTCAAACTGTTTTAAAGGCACTGGCATTTGTGGTTCACAATCATATGTATATTTATCACTGCCGGCAGAACAGATCATTGAACTGCGACATATTAACTGCCGTTCATTATTATTTGATGCATCAGAATATGAATCATATCCATCTTTCTGATTTTTGATATCATTTGATGAAACAGCTCCATTTGTAATTTTATTGTCTTCAGAAGTGCTTAAGATTTTCTTTGCACGAGATGCCATTCTCACATAATGTTTTATCTAAATTTGAAAAAAAATAGTTTTAATATTAAAATATTTAATAATTAAAGTAAACATTTAAAATAAATGCAGCTAACATATTCATAATTTATATTTTCTAAAACAGAAAAACTAAAAACTGTATTATATTACAAAACAATTGCACTGTCTGTCCTATTGTCCTTTTATAATATAGCTATCACATATAAATACATACTTATTATTATTTTAGAAAGTATAGTTTACATCAAATCTCTTAAATCTAAAATACCTTAAAAATACAGTAGAGTCTCGAAAACTTGGCCTAATGTGGACCGAAGGGTGGCCGAGTTTGTGAAAATGCCGGGTTATCGGGAATGGGGTTAAAAAAAAATAAGTATGAGTGTTTCCTCAGAAAATACTGTATTGTACTTGTATGTATTGTTTACTTGAGAATACAACAGAGAATAAACTGCCCAAATACCCTTAAACAAAGGAAAAGTACGTCCTTTATGAAGGCATAGAGCCTTTACTAAATGAAAATGAAAATTAATGAATACACTGTGTACAGTAATTTACCTGATAAGACAGACCTAAGAAAAATACTTTATGAGGTATAAAGCTGCCTATAAAAAAAATTAATTAACTAAGGATTTTTTTGCCCTGCCAGGGTGTGGCCGAGTTATCCGGACTGCAGGGTTATTGAGTGCCGAGTTTTCGAGACTCTACTGTACTTTTTTCTAAAACTGTTAACATTGCTAAATTTTTCATTTTTTATAATGCTGTTATATACAAGTTGTGTTCAAAATGTTCCAGAGATAATAAATAAAGAAGTTTATTTAAAAATTTTCAAAATAATTACCCTTAGAGTCAATTACTTTTTTCCAATGATTTTTTCCAATTCAGGAAATAATTGGGAAAATTAGCTTCTTTCAAGAATAACAAAATTTTCTTCATTCATTTTGTATAAGTGCTGGAATTTTTTTTTTTTTTTTTCATTTGTTCAACATTATTATCTGGTTTCTGCATTGTTTTGTATAAGTTCTATTGAATCAAATTGCTTTTCTTTTAAAGTTTTTCAAGCTTAGGTCAAAAAATATTATTAGAAGTTAGAGTGAGGAAATACAGAGGAAATACAGAAGAATCTCATAATAATGAGATTCTTCTGTATTTCCTCAGAGATTCTTTGAGATCCAGAAATGAGTAGTTACCTTTAAACTGGTCTTTTGTCTGTATATTCTCTATCACAGGAAAGAATATTTTGAGAGAGATAATGCTTTTGATTTTTTCAAGCAGTTACTTGGGAATGCCACTAACTCCATCTTTTTTTTAATGATTCTATATCAATTACTAAACCATTGAATATGATGTTAATCTTATCTCTTACTTCCAGCCATCCATCTCTCTAAGTATCTTGAAATATTACCATCTAATTTCTCCTTAATTAAGTATGCACACTTTTCTAACTAACTTAGGTTACTAAAATTTTTATTTGTTAAGAGACAATGTTATCTGAGACATTCAGACATTACAATCATTATAAAACAAAAACATATTTTTCCAAAATTACATGCTTTATTTGAACCTTGTGAAAATTTAGAATACAAAATTATAGATCATGTGATAATGAAATATCACATGATCTATAATTTAGTATTCTAAATTTTCAAAAATTTTACAATTTTATTGTTAAAATTCTGTACTATGTTGCATACATAGATAACCCAAATATGGATAATTAATCTAACAGAATCATGACATCAACAGCAAAGATAAGCTATTATGAACAACCAGAATCACCTCTGTCTCCGGGAGATGAGTTTTGTCTCCCAGAAATACCTGTATCTCTGGGAAACGAGCTTCATCTCGTTTTGATGTCATTCATCTTCAAAAGAAGAGACTAGAGACAAGTGACCAGAATATGGCACCTGGTTTTGTCAGGTATAAGGCATAGTTGATGATCAGGTTTTTGAGCTGTTCACTCAGCAATCTTACGTCACCAACCCTTACAGCAAAGCTGTCGTTAATTCGGAATCAGCAGAGAGACACTCAGATGAAACACATTAAACTGGTTAAGGTATCTTTGTTTAATCAATGAATTAATGTACAAGAGTCTTTATATAACGGTAGGACGAACGTCCGCATGTGTCGACAGACGGTAGTCCGAACAAAGGAACAAGTTAAGACAAAGGGTCATAAAACCTTTTGTTTGATTATTGGGTAGGTCCCTCTAGTGCAGGGCTTCTTAAACTTTTTTTATTCACGACCCCATTTATGATTGTGATTTTTTCGCGACCCAAAGAAAAATATAAAATAAAGATATATACAAATTTTCAAAAACAATAATGATGTACTACCTTGTCTCTTGTGTTACAATGGAACAGAGACAACTGAATATACGGAAAAGCGATAACACTGCACTAGTTCATACTACAATCAGTGCTGCTGAATCATTGTCTCCCTGCACCAGAAGTGACACAAAGAGCAACTTACGAAACCTATGACACAAAGCTTGCCATTTTCAAACTCTCACAAATTATTTTCAATATTTTTCATTAAAATCTCGCGACCCCAAGATTTCGCTAAGCGACCCCAAATGGGGTCGCGACCCATAGTTTAAGAAGCCCTGCTCTAGTGGGTCAAATTGGTTTGTGTCGAGAGTATCGACAAAAGCAACATCCATAATTACACACAAGCATCTGATTAAAGTTATGCATTACTGTGTTATATAATACCTAATGCACAACCTTTGTTGTTGATTGTTATTTCTATTTATTGTTTCTGTTTTAATTTTTTGAGTTATACCATAATGCCTCATATTTTGAATTTAATTCATTCCAAGAGGCCATTTGAACTTTGAATCATTCAAAGTTCAAATGGCCTCCGAAACAATTTTTCTCATTAGAAATAATGGAAAGTCAATTAATCCATTTCCAGATCCTAAACACTATCTAAACTTAAAATAGTAAATACATATAATTTAAGATATGTACAGTTAGTTAGTTATTAATATAAAAATTTCTTTAAAATTGAATATTTAACTTTTTTTAACAAGAAAAAAATACAAATACAAGTAATACTGTTGTAATATTAATAAAACTATCAATTTTTTAAGAATGAACTAAAATAAAGTCAATAATTTTCATTTTCATATTATTGGCTCTAAATTATTCATTTCATAACAGTATCTATACTATCCAAGAAATATGCACATTATGTTATCATATATAATGCAATATATACAAATAATATAATAAAATTTAATACATTATTAAACCTGTTTAAATCTATAAAACTTCTCACTCAAATAATTACAAAAGTGCTAAAATATTAAGACGTCCTTATTTTAATCAGGATTAAGACATTTTTCCTGATCATCACAACTAATTTGAATAAAGTAGTTTTTTAAAAATATTCTAATGGTACTATTTAAACATTTGAAGTATAGTATGTCACTGAAACTTGCATTGTAAATATAAAATAAAACATCTTATGAAATAATGTTAAAATAGAGTATATTGTAAGGTATTTTATTTTATGGTTTATAACAGAAATTTCAGTGATATAATTTGTTTTAAATTTTAAAATAGCAACATTAGAATATTTTTAAAAACTAATTAAATTAATTGTCATCTGATAATGAGACAAAATGTTTTGAAAAATGTTTACCTTGTTTAAAATAATGACTCCTTACTATTTTAATTTTTATATTATTAAATTTATTTAATTGAAATTATTTCAATTTTATTACAAACTAACAAAAATACTAAATAATAATTGATTTTCTTCCAAATATTTATTTTTTATATTTAATTTCAATATTTAATATCTGATTGATTATTTGAATAAACTAACTAATAAAAATTATTAAAATGGAGTTATCTGCTATTTTTGGGGTTTCCTCAGCATTTTTTAGGTTTGATATAGCTACAAGTAAAGATAGGCCTAAACTTCCTTCGCAAACAACTAAAGTAATAAAAATTATTAAAATGTATTCAATAATTAGGTTATATTATTGATGCATCTTTTATAATAATCATAAACATAATTTATCATTACTATTCCCTGTTTAGTTTTCATCATTAAGAATAATTGAATATCAACTAACATATCAAATTTTCAACTTGAACAGTTTCATTTGTCAACTTGCTTTGATTTTTGATGTTCAATGTTATCACTTATTTTAAATGTCTTCCATCTTAATTTTATTTGGCTACAATTTTCAAATTGCACACCTATAAATTCTCATTGGTATCTGTTTGTGTTTTGTTAATCTTAAGAAAGATGAAAGTTGAGACCAGTTATGGAAAGCTTAGTGGTAGGAGGTCCCAATTAACTATATATGAACTTCAAGTCTGGACCAGAAGTCATGTTATTTCAATTCAAAAATTTTCTTCAGAATGGAATTAGATAGATGACTGCCATGATTCAATTGTTATCAGGAAAAGTATGATGTACAGGGGTAAGACACTACTAAAATTAAGAGCATATATTTTAAAGTAAATAAATTAAAATATGATTAAAGATTGTAGCCTGGCATTGTGACAATGTCACAATAATTTAATTTAACATATTATTTAAAATATATATATTACAATTAATACAAAGTATTAAAACAGACCAGGAAAATAATTATATGTACAGTACAGTACATTAAAAAAATATTACAATATTCTGAAGTATTAGATCTCCATTTTGAAGAAACACTTTGCCTTCTGTCCTCATACCTTCAGGAACAAACAGTCTCTACAGGTGGTAATGTCTTTTTATTTTTTTTCTTTTATCTTTTTTATCTTTTTATTTTTATTAGTTAACCTTTCTATTAAGGCTTCTCATCCACCTCAGTATGTAAAAACTTTTATAATACAGCTCTTAGGTGGTGGCCCAATCACAATAAATTATTTTTTAAAAATATAAATAAACTGTATTTTAAGTTTTTACTTACCAAAGTGGATGAGAAGTTTCAATAAAAAGGTTGACTCTGCCTATAGAGACTGTTTAACAACGATCTTTCTTATCCAAAATTGGATATGAATTTTCTGCCAGTAGGACATGGATATTGTTTTGAATAATCTCATTGAATAATCATTTCATCATGTACAGCAACTTGTTAAATAAAATCCAATCACTATTTATTTATTTCTTGAAAAATATGAGAAAAATCTTATAGCTAGATCTTATTAAAGTTTATAATTGTTGCTATTATAGGAAAACAATATGAAATGCTGAATCTACACGGTGGATGGAAAGTAACCAGGGATTGAGAAATTTACTATAATATTTGTAATAATAATGCAATCATGCAGTCATAATAAAATTTGTGTGTACATTTACCGGTACATCAATCAATAAAATTTTATAATTCCCACATCAGCAGTCAGGGCAATGACTAAGAGAGGCTGCATGCACAATGGCAAAAAAGATGGCCAACATTTTGTCTGTTCAGGAGCAAGTGCAGATTGCTGCACATTATGAGGTGTGGAAATTAGTGGTTGCTGTGTGTGAAGGTTCAGCGTATCATAATCCATCTGGAAATAATCAAGAACTGTCATTTGAAGCTAATGACCATATGTTTGGTTGTGAATGCACAAAGAAATTGTCGTCATTTATATCACAATGACACCTGGTTGATAGGAAAGCTAGGACAAAGAATAAAAAAATTCTATTATCAGTTTTCATTAAAATGAACCTGACGAAAGGCATAAAACAAATTGAAAATTTCAATATTCTAAAATCCATGGGCAAATTTCAGACAACATGCATGCTTTCTTGAATAAAAAAAAAATATAGAATAACAGAGTTTACACTTAAAAATTATGAAATTTTGTACGAAGTATTTCCCAAACCATGTCAGAGTGAAACTGGTAGTTGTGTTGTTTGGAGGATATTCCCAATTTTCAAACCATGTTAGAGCAAAGTCATGTTGTAGAAGTACTATGTTGTACAAGAGATACTTGTAATTATATTAAGTATAGTAACTCTATATACATTAAACATGGATACCATAGTATTATTTTTGTCTGAAAAAACAGACAAACTTTTTGACTAACTCAATAATTTAAATTCATGTCCATACTTCAGTATTTCAGTAAAAATAGAACTTAGGTAAAAGTTATCTAAAAGTAAAACATTGCTATTATTAACATAGTAAAATAAATAAAATACAGTGACCTCTTAGTTATACAACTATTAAGGAACCAATGATAAAAATCATATATGAGAGAGTTGTACAAAAGAGAGATTGACCAACTTGAATGAAAAATGTTAAAAATATAACTTTATGACATTACCACTAGTTTTATCTAAATATACAGCCAGCAACCATTCTCTTTCTGAAAAGTGATATATGTTCAGTACGAAAATGCTCTCTGCTTTATCATCTTCCTGGGCATCTGTTTGACCGATGGCAAAGTGAACCCATTCTGTTCTTTAATTGATAATCACAACAGTAAAGTGAAATAAAAATATATTAGTCAGAAACATATGTAGGGGTTTAGAACTGAGTGTGTCATTTAACTGAGAGTCATTCAAATGAGAGATTTAAGATATTATCTCCCATAGGCTTCAGCCAAGACAAGAGAAAAAGTCTCATAACTGAGAAAGTTGCTTAAATGAGAGATGTATGTATAAGTGTATAATAAGAGACTTAAATGAGAGGTGTATAAGTGAGAGGTCACTGTATTATTTTAGAATATAGTTCGTAAAAAGGCTGTTAAAACACCTAAACTAATACTCATTTGAAAACTGATACAAGTATATTAATTTTTGTTTCTAAATAAATGATTATTTTCACTCTAGACAGACTAACCCACCTTGTTTTATTGTTTCATTTATTTCTTTTAATATATTTTTATTCTTTAGTTAACTTCTAATTACTGACGAAATTCTGGATACCTAAAACCAGGAAATGAAAAAAAATGAAAAGATAGAAAAGAAAAATGTTGATAAAATAATAATGTCATTTTTACATTAAAAGTTACATCCAATCCTTATTTATATATATATATATATATATATATAAAAATACAACTTGTAAGTAATTTGAAATATTTAAAGCAAATTGAATTTTTTGTGTTTTTATCGTCATGATTAGGTGCATAGATAGACACTGAGCATTTCTACATCATCTTTATTCGGAATATCCTATAGGCCGATACGTGTTTCAGGTATAAGCCCCTCATCTATCAACATGACTTCTGGGATTTTTTATAGGTGGTGTTGACATATATACATTCTGTTTAAAATTACTTATTTACAGTTAAAATTGTTTTACTGTTAAAATACCATTATAGTTTAAAATATATTTACAATTAAAATTACTATTACATTTAGAGTTTTTTGAAGTAACATTTGACATAATGGATGTTACGTCAAAAAACTTTATGAGTAATAGTAATTTTAATTGTAAATATATTTTAAACTATAATGGTATTTTAACAGTAAAACAATTTTAACTGTAAATAAGTAATTTTAAACGGAATGTATATGTGTCAACACCAACTATAAGAAATCCCGGAAGTCATGTCGACAGATGAGGGGCTTATATCCAAAACGTGTATTGGCCTATAGAATATTCCGAATAAAGATGATGTAGAAATGCCCAGTGTCTATCTATGCACCTAGTCATGACAATAAAAACACAAAAAAGAAGACACAGTTTCAGAACACACAACTATAAGCAAATTGAATTGTCATTAATTAAGTACTTAAATTTACTTATACAGTACAGTTGTATGATCACATTAATCCAAACAGTTTCTACCATTCCCTTAACTAAAATAATAGACTTATCAACTGTACACTTGCAGATCACATGTAAAGAAAACATAATTCATGCATTTTAAACAATGCTGCTTATTTTTTCTGTGACCCTATGTGACTTAACAACAGTTCTAACCAGTTTCACACAAAGACACAGCTAGTTGTTCAGAAAAACTACTGCAATGAACTGAAAACAATTGTAGCACCCTCCCAGAACATTTGTTATTCCATTGTTTACAAGAAAAATCTTTCAAGCTTTAGGCATAGAGTAAAACACAAAAAATTTCTGATTATTTTAGTGTATTGTGATTTTAAAAATTTTTGTTTCTATACACTATATAGTACTTTAGACGTAGTTTTAAGTTCTTTATAAAATACATGTTAATTGTACTTTATAAAGAAAGTAGTGTTGTGTTGTGTTGTGTGTGAAAATATTTTTAAATTGTATCTTTAAATTTCCTTAACTGTTAAAACATTGTGTATCTTTTACTACAGTGTAAGATAAGAATAATAAGCATATTTTGTACTGTATGCCATCATATAATCCCTGTTAATCCAAACTTTTCATTAATGCAAGCTTCCGCTGTCTCAATTTGTTTAGATTAATACAGCCATACTGTAATATATTAATCACAAAAACATAAATTTTTATTATTATTTTATTAAACCAACTTTTCAAATACCATATATAAATTTTTCAGCATTTTCAATTTTATATTGCTTATTACACTTTCATAATAACAATAAGCCTATAACATTCTTTATATCACATACTAAAATCCTCATTAGAAAAAAAATCTAGTATTGATTAAAGTTATTACATTGTATTAAAACGTTTATAAATCTAATAGATAATATAATTGTTCTATTACAATTTTAATTAAAGATTTATAAAATCTCTATAGGTAATTGTAATATTAAAAATTTAAATGTTTTAAAAATAAATTATGGTTAGGGATGTATTAATAATGATTTATTCATTGACTGTCTGCAATAAATGATTTAAAAATTAATATTGTTTTCATAATGATAAAAAAAACTTTCAATTTTAATGTATTAATATAATTTATTTATTTTGTAATGAATCCAAAAAACTAAAATATGTTTTATTTCAAAATGTTTGGTTACATCAAGTTATGAACTCAGTGTAATTAGAAATTATTTTATATAATTTCAACAGAAAGCAATACATTTTGTTTAGACAGTAAAAAAATTGCAGATGTCATATTTAAGTTATTCTAATGTTAATTTTATGCTACTAGATAAAATCTAGTAGCATAAAATTAACAAGTAACAAGGAAAGTGAAATACTGTATTAAAAAATTTTTTTCAAATAAAAATAATTATAATAGAAAATTATAAGAAAAACCACAAAAATATTTCTTTTTTAAAATAATATCTAGTATAATTTATAGGATTAAAAAAAATGCCATTTTTTCATTTGGTAGTTCATATGCCTTGTCAAACACTGTTGTAAAGTGAATTTAAGAAAAAGTTACTTTATTGAAGAAATACAAGGGCTACTTTTTAAATAAGGTCCATTTGTGAATGAGAGTGAGAATGATGTGCGTAGGTGCGTCTGCTTTGAGCATGCTTTGCACACATTTAGACACCATTTGCAGTCGTATCATCTGTCTGTGTGCTGAGCTGTAAAAGTTTATAATAAGAAAGTTTAAGAAAATTGAGTCGCCCACTGACTGTGAGATATGATCTGTTATTCGATTCTTGAGTGCAAAAAACTTGGCAGCAGCAGAAATTCACTGTCAGATTTGTGAAGTTTATGATAATAATGCTATGACTGACAGCAAAGTTCGAAAGCGGGTGAGAATGTTCAAGGAAGGCAGGTTAATATGCATGATGAGCCACACCCTGGCCGACCTTCTCTGATTTCTGAAGATTTGGTTTGTGATGTGAATAACAAAATTCGAGAGGACTGACAATTCACAATTTCAATGTTATCAATTGAATTTCCACAGGTTTCAAGATCAGTTTTGTATACCATTGTTTTGGAGAAACTGAATTATCGAAAATTATGTTCTTGGTGGGTTCCAAGACTGCTTTCTGATAATCATAAAACAAAAAGATTGGGCAGTGCTTTATCGTTTTTGACTCGATATGATCAAAAAGGAGATGAATTGTTGGACCACATCATTACAGGAGATGAGACTTGGATTTCTCACATGACTCCTGAGTCTAAGCAACAGTCAATGGAATGGGACACACATCTTTGTCAACCAAAGTGAAAGCCAAACAGTCCATTTCAGCATGGAAAATTATGGCAACTGTCTTGAAATCAAGCTTGGTAAATATCTTTCCACCAGATAATGAAGCAAGTATATTGTTAATGGCTGGCAATGGGTATACATCTACTTTTATTGCCTCTCTGTTTATAGTGCAGCAGTAATCTCTACATAAATGTACATACACTTCCATCTTGTTTTGCAAGTGTGAACCGCAGGGGAGAGGTAAGGGTCTCCCGGCTTGCATCACTAGTCAGGATGTCACGTCAGGTGAGTGAAGGGAGAGAATTTTGGGGTCGACGATAAGGTGAAGAGCGTGATTGAGTAAAGGAGTCTACCATATTTAACCAATATAACAACAATTTATTAAAATAAGCGAATTAGACATAGACTACACAAATTTCGTTTTTAAACCGCTTGATATCTCGAGAGAGTTTTCCGCTTTTCATACCTCTTATAGAGTTCCTTGGTCTGTTTAATCCGTGGAGGCACTTAAATGTTCAAATAAAGGTTTCTTTTATCCACAAGAGCACAAATTTAAAAAATTTGCGACTTTGGCGATGATGTGTTATCGACGCTCATGGATTGGAATTTGGCGGGTTCGGAGAATCGGCGCGATGTCGTCGGTCTGGCGTTCGTTAAGAGACTCCCCGAGAGGGGGTAAGAACTGTCTTTTATAGCTTTTTGTGGGGAATTTCCATCACGTAATCGGATGTTCATGAGTTAAAGGTTATAGGTGTTCCAGGGACTTAAAACAAGTGAAGAAAGTTGAATGTTAACTGTAAACTTTTCTGCAAGATGAGCTGCAAGTTCTGCAGAGAACAATGGATGTTGATAGTTATGACAGGAAGGTTTACACATTCCCGGCTAAGATCATTTTTTTTTCTAATTCGTTAGAGCAGGATTTCTGTTACAAAAATTCCGGATCTCACACAAGGAGTGACCCACTTGGAAGTTGTAACTGGTTCTATAACTCCTAATTGATGAAGTCAATTCAATTCTTGCTCTACCTTTGTTCTCAATGCAAAAGGAACCTGTCCTGCTTACATAAAAATAGGCTTTGCTTCTTTATTTATTGCTAAACTGACTGCCTCACCTCTAAATAAACCCATTTCTGAATTATTGAATAAATGCTGGAATTCTTGCATTAGATCATCTGCATTATGTTGGTGATATAGTGCGTCTATTCTGATTCCTAATGGTTCAAACCAATTTCTTCCAACAAGTCCCGGTCCATTTCCTTTAATCACTAACAATGGCAGATTTTCCTTTAATTAAATTGCACCCTCACCATTGTAGTACCCACTACCTCTGGATTCTGATCTGCCCATGTCTGTAATTTGACTTCTTCTGGTTATAACTTGTCTCACTGGATTTTAATTTCTTTTAAGGTCCATTCACTCACTACAGTGTACCCAACTCCTGAATCAATTTCCATCATGACTGGTATATTTTCAATTAATTTGGTATTGATTAAGATTTTTAAGGGTGATATCCTACTTCCACATATTTTGAATAGAGATGTATATTCCTCTATCTGGTTGGATGTCAAATTTTTATGTTCTCCAATCGATGTATGCTGGCTCTCTGGCTAGATACCTCTGTGGCCATCGGCCATATAATTTATAGTTTTCTATGTAATATAAGTTAGTCTTAGAAACTCTTTTGTTCTTTATCTTGATTATTTTCTAAATTTTCCCTTCTAATCCGCTTACCCTTTGGGTGGGATTACAATTTCGAAGAAAAGCCCGGTGAACAATAGGAGGAAGACCCAGGGGGTCTTGCAGGAAGGAAAGGGAACTCATTCTTGTACCAGGACGAGAGAAGGCAAGGTGGTAGAAAGGATCGTCCTCGAGCAGCGTGAGAGTGCGTGAAGTGAGTGTGTTACGGAGAGTCAAGAAGGGACACGTGGTGCAAGGAAAAGAAAGGACGCTGACGACCAAAGGAGTCACGACGAAAACAAAGAGTGGTATCTCACCCCAGTATTATACGTACGTTAGGAAAGGAAACCCGGGTATTTCTGTCTTGTTCTATCTTCTCTCCTATCTAATCTTTCTTTCGATAGTTATAAGTAGGTTAAGTTCTAGTTTTAGATCTACACGCGCTTGATTGTCGGGTCACATATAGCACGTGATATCTTTGTTGTAATAGACGGCAAGCCTGTACGAGTGTTTGTACTCGAGAAGTTGGGATCCATAAAGAACCTGCTTCGATTCTTTCTGGCGATAATAAAAGGGAACCGGATTTTATTTTATTTAATTCGTTTCTTTTATTTTGTGTCGGTCTGTTCGCGGAACCCATCACACATCGCTACAAGAATCACCACACCTCTTTCCATTGTGCCCCAAATTGGTTTCTTCCCTGGTTTGGAATTTTTCTTCTTCCACTCTTTTGTTTTGTGATACATGCTTTTTCTATGTACCCTTTGTTTCTTCAGAATTTACATATTACCTGAGCAATTCAGCAATTATTCGGGTTATGATTCCTGGTGCACCAAAAACAGCATAATATGGCCAGCTCATTTTCTGCCTTTAAGTTATATACCTGGGTGTTGTTTCTGTCTGACCCAAGCTGGCTAACATCTTTAAATGCTGCCACTGCTGCATCCAAAATGGCCTTATAAGTAGTGACCGTTTTTGCCAATAACACATGTTATATTCCTTTATTCCTTAAACCAGCTACTAGCCTATCTCTTAACATATGCTCTAGTGAGGCACCAAAATTGTAATTCATTGCAATTTTCCATAGTTTAACAACATAATTGTTGATACTTTCTCCCAGTTTTTGCAACCTCTGGTTAAATTTGAACAATTTGATGATTTCACTAGGTTTCAGGTTAAAATGGCTATCAAGAGCATTAAGTACTTCATTGAAGTTAACTTGTTTCTTTTGCGTTTCTTTTGGGACTATGAGTGTTACTACAAGTTTGTATAGAGTTTCACCACACACAGTAAAAAATAGAGCACACTTATCTTGGTCTTTTCAATCTGGTTTGCCTTCAAGCAAAAATTAAAGCAGTCCTTGTATGCTTTCCACTGGCTGTCCATCTTGAATGGTTTGAAATGAACTGCACTTGTTGATGTTCCTGGGATCGAAATTTCTGGCTTTTGATCTCAAATTGTAATTTCCACTGGTACATCTCTATTTTAATCCTCATTGCCAATTTTATATAGATTTTGTTTTTGACACTGTTTCACATAAAAACACGTCACTAATTAACAATTAACTTTATTCACTCTGGAATACAACTGACTGGGGTGACAACAACACAAGGACTCTCTCAGACAAAAGAAAAGTATGTTTGAATTTCCACCTTGACTTGATGCCCAGATCAAGTTACAACAGGAATCATGTCAAATTTCACCCTCTGAGCTTTTGCAAATCTCCACTAAGACTTCCTGAACCCAAAAAAGTAAAACAAAATTTCATGGATGTGTGTGTGTGTGTGTTGGCATCTATTTCATTTAATATTTAAAAATGGGGTAAAGATTAAAACACAAAACTTGGTACAGCAACTTTTGTACAAGAGGCATTGATTCTATTAAATTTTGATGGTGAAAGGTTTAGGGTCCATTTACACACAACAGTGACATGCCAGCACAGTGATCATTTTGTAACAGTGATGTCTGGCATGGCAAAGTGATGAGATTTACACACAACAGTGACGTGACCATGCTGTCGGTGAGTAGTCATGGACTTTTCTGAAGATGAATTGGCTATGATAGCTATATGTTTGGATGAAGAAAAAAGAAATGCAATTAAGAAAGTGCCACAATTGAGTACATCAAGCATGGATAAAAAGATCAACAGAATGGGAGTTTCATACTTTTTATAAAAAATTAATAGATGACGAATCTATATTTTTTTTAATATTTTTGAATGTCCCAACATGCATTTCAAATTTTATTACATAAAACAGAAATATTTATTTTGTACCCAATTTCCATGTATTTTGAATGAAATAAATCAAATAGAACAGGGTGTTGATGCACAATTTCAATTAAATGTTTATCATCCATTGGAAAACAAAATTTACCATCAATGAAAATATCGTTCTAATCAAATGTATTTCCATGATATGGTCACGCCAATGGCAAACAAATAGACTTGTTCGTCGCAGTGCCATGCAGTTGGCACTGCGACGAACAAGTCTGGAGGGTGATTTAAAACTAGGTCAACGATTTCCCACTGGCAAAAAATCACTGCACTGAGTAGACACTGCATGGTCATGTCACTGTTGCGTGTAAATGGACCCTTAGGGGTGGAGAGATAGAGGGTGGTCACATGTCATACCTCAAGTAGGGTTGGACTTAATGTAGATTTTACTTGTTAGCATTTACAGTTATTTATTTTTTTTTTTATAAAACTCATCTTTACCCTCATAATTAAGCATTTTTTGACATTTTAGAATAATTAAAACTATTATTTTTTAAATAAAATTTCATAACCAGGAAAATTATGCAACTCATTGCTAGATTTTTTTTATATTGATAACACTTCACAACTGGCCAAGCAGTGGTTGTACAAACTAACGACTCCCGGATTCAAATCACCATCCCAAACCATTGAAGCTGACAAACTAGTAAGGTTTAACCTGTACTTTACTAATAAGATTTATGAAGAACTAGATTTTAATCAGATTGGCCATGATTAGTATATTTTAATTTTAAAGAACTTCTGTAGATAATTTTATAATGGTATAGAAAAAATCAAATTTTTTGCAGCTTTTAAATCTACCTTCAAATAAAAATATAAAAATAATGAATACATTTTGCATTAAAAATATTTTGTTTTGTTAATTATATTTAATTAATTAAGAAAAATGTATAAAATGATTGTTTTCATATACAATACTATCACTTTAGAGAATAGAAATATTGCATCTGTATCCCTGATTTATTCTGAAGCATCTTACTGAAAAAGTCTACTTAATGCAATAAAAATATATTTTGAGATTTACTGTATAAAACTAGACATATTAAATAAAAGATATAAATAATAAATTAAATTTTAACATAAAATCTATATTTTAAACTAATAGCATTATCATAATTAAGAATTTTTTACTTTATTAGCTAAACCACATAAATTATTTTTTTGCTCTCTATTCTGCTCTTCTGTTTTGTCATCCATATGCAATGTAACATTGTTTCAACCATCATTCATGATGTGAATGGTGAATGCACAATTCCATTTTCATTAATTACAGTTGTTGCAACTATATCATAGCATTCATGGATAACAAAATAGAAGAATGCCAAATATGTAAATTATTTTATAAAATTTTATGCAATTTATAAAATGTTTGCAAAAAATCTAAAAATAAAATTAATTAATTACAATTAAATATATCATAAAATGCTAAAAATAAACACTTATCAATATTTCCAATTAAACATCAAAAATCTCACTCCAAGTTTACAACAAAACACCTTAACCTTCCATTATAATCTGTTAAAAAATGAAATTGGCCAATTGAAAAGTTGTTAGACTAGTTTTGTTTGCTATACAAGTATCCTTTGTAGCCTGAGGAGTAAAAACAATTTAGCCATTAGCAACAGAGATGGAGTGTTTTCAGAGCTTAATCATGTCAAGGTTATCAAGTAAGAGAAATTTCAGGAGAGCAAATTTTAATAATAATAAACAACACTTTTTGCCCACGACTATAAATTAGACAGAATTAGATAACCTAATAAATAGGATATAACAATTTGCAGGGCTTATCACACCAAGGCCGACAGAAAGAAGGACCAGAACTTTTATAAAAAAGGGTCTTTAATAATCACATTTCAAATTTAGGTAAGTATGCATTTCGGGTACAAGGACCCCTCATCAGCTTACAAACACATGGTAACAACTTAACAATTACAACACCAATAACCAGCCAATACAACAGAATAACCAACATATGCAGTGCACTGCATTTACAATTTCTCACTATAACCCATACACTAAAAACTAAAATATCAAGTATAAATTTGAATACAATGACAATGTGGTATAACATATTATCTGGGACCAGTAAATGTCTTAGTTTCTCCTACATTTTCCAAATTCTGGTAGACGGTTACACTATTAATAATAAATATTATTAAGTATATTAAAACACACAAAAAAAGGAAGGAAGCTAACAATGAACTTACTCTTATTAAAACCAATTGGTCTCCAGATTTTAACACAAACAAAATACATCTGATCTATAAGACTTTGTGAAGTCAACTGCTCTGTCACAGTGCATTTTACAAAGTGACGTGACTATACTTCCACATCTGTTCAGCATCCGTTTCAAGGTTAAGTGAAAACAATATCAATTGACCCCTCATGTAGCTTCAGTCCCATGTTCAGTCCCCTTCACCAACCCTTTTTTATAAAAGTTCTGGTCCTTCTTTCTGTCGGCCTTGGTGTGATAAGCCCTGCAAATTGTTATACTCTATTTCAGTGTTTTTCAACCTTCTTGAATACGCAATCCCTTTACAAGTTAAAAAATTCTGGCGACCCCCCTAGGTCCATATTAAAACTATATCAGTGATTTTAAAAACTATGTATTTTAATTTTCTTTCTGTTGAGACAAATTATTCTTGATTAAAATGAAAATTTCAGAAGAATTGACAATAATTTAACACACATAAAGTATGAAACTTCCTTTAATTATAACATTAGGCACAGTGAACTGTTGACTTTTTTTTTTTAGGACCTCAAATTTCAGCTTCTACTTTTCTATTTTTTATTTCTTTTTGCAAATCAGATCAACACTTTTTCCGCTATCATTTTCCGGGGTGGGCCGTAATTCTCACTGAAATTGTAGTTTTTTTAATGTAGTGTAGGATCTACAAACACTTGTCTTTTTCTTCTACCTGCAACCCCCCGTATAAGGCTTCGCGACCTCCCTGGGGGTTGCGACCCACAGGTTGAAAAACACTGCTCTATTTATTAGATTATCTAATTCTGTCTAAAGAGCTAATTTTATTGAAAATACAAGATGCAACTACAAAGTTCAGAACTAAATTCATACAAGTTTTTGACAGAAATGATTCAATTTAGTATCAGTTTTCAAAATAGACTCCTCCATAATCTATACAAATTTCTGCATGCTTTAGTAATTGATGTATGCACTCCTGAAAGGATTTTTTTGGAATACTGTGTAGTCTCTTCATTATAACCTTGTGGATTTATGCAATTGTTTGCCTTTCAAAGGAAATTTTAATTTGGAAACAGGAAGTGGTCAGTTAGGATTCACCAGACCCAGCCCCAGTTGACTGAAATTGTTGCTCTTTTAAAGCAAAAAAAAAAGGGTGACAATTTCAGTCAATTTAGAAAATCCAAGAGGCCAAGAGGAGGAAACTAAACAATATTTCCAAAAGACCCTTTCATGAATGCCTACATAAATTACTGGAGTGTACAAAAATTAGTATAGATCACAGAGAAGTGAAAACTAATACTAATTTCTTCCAAAAACTTTTTTATAAATTCAGTCTCCAAACTTAGTAGACATACTTTGTAGAAGGAATAATAAATATTCTTTTGTGCCAATAAAAAAGTTAAAACACAAAAATCCTAGGTTTAATTAACCAAGAACCTTTAGATATAACCAATGTCAAGAATTACAAATTTTTTTACACTAAATTAAAAAGTTATTGTATTGATAAATACCTTATAAAATTATTTAATCAGTTCCCATATAATCAAAATAATTCTTAAAAATAAAATTTCTTTGTTATTTTGTATATGATAAAATAAATTTTAATAATAAATTGTCAATTAAAATAACTTTTTATTATATTTTGTAATAGGGATATCCACAAACCACATAGTCCAGTTGAAGAAAATAGGGAATAAGTCAGTGGTTATCAAGGCCACTATAACAGAGGAGGGATACAGGACCATCTGGACATATAGCGTAGCTTCTTAAAAAAAATTATTCTAAATTGAAATATAGATGAATATCTGTTGAAAGTGTTTTATAGACATGATGTCATTCATGTGGAGAATCATATTAGGGAAAATATTAGCAGAAACTTCTCCTTCTTTGATCCTAAGGCTCATGACAGGTTGGGATTTCATCTGGAGTCCACACACTGCTGTAGATGCTGCTGGCCTTCCAACTACACTCATAATGCCTTAACATATATTCGCAGAAGCAATGTTGAGCAAGAGACAATAAATCAGCAATACTGATCAAGAACTGGTGATACAACAGCAGTGCTAGTCGATACAATTACACAATTGTAATTATAATAATCCCTCCATTGATGCAAGTAATTAGTTCCACAAAAACAGAATGTAAATATAAACCACATAAATGGAACCTTACAGAGTTGTTTAAAATAGGAATCTGTTTTATATTCTCAAATACAGTGTTTTATTGAAATAGAAAAGTTTTAACTAAAGCATTTTAAATATACCTTTATATAAAAGATTACTGATAACAAGAACCACACTTTTTGATGTAATTATCACTTATTTCCATAATATTAATTATTTAAAATTTAAAACATTTTAAACCACAGTAATAAAGTAAATTTACATAAATGGAGGGATTACTGTATTTGATTTAACTCATTATTATAAAAAAATTAATAAGAGATGAAATATAATATAGTTACACAATAGCATTAAAAATTCATATTTTATAGTTTTTATGTGAATAATTATAATAGTATAATACAAATTCTAAAACTTAAAAGAACTGAAACATTTAAAACAGAGAAAACATTAGCCACTGAACTTAAAACTGTTAAAATTGTTTTCTGTGACTGATCTACTGTTTTTTTTGTTTTGTGTATTTTTGCTTGTTCAGAGGGAGTTAAAACAAAAAAAAACTTTTGCTATTCTAATACTTGGTGTTTAAATTATTTGGGAGTTCAGCTTCCTTAGACTACAGAGTTTTAAGGGTAAGGATCATTTGGAGGTCATTTAAAAAACATTGGGATACATGGTTTCTGGATGTTCCCATATATTATTATATATTATTAATATTATATGAATGTTAATGTATTATTTGAACTTTGCTAATATAAAAATAAACGTTCATATTTATATTATTTAAACTAAGTACTTCACAGTATTTTTATGACAAAAAGTTTCAATTAGAAATCATAATAGTTTTTGAATGTCTTTAAACTATATATTATACTTTAATATCTTCAAGGTGTCTTCTTAAGATTAGTAGTCCATGTAATATTTGAGATTAACTATTCAAAATACTTTTTTTTTTTTAATCAGAAAATAGCCTATTATAGCATTAAAAAATATTTGTAATTATGTATTTTTTTATGATGAATAAAATCTATAATTACATAATCTACATCTTAAAACATTCAGGTCCTTGGTTTATAACTAATATTCAAAATATAATAAAAAATCATATATTATGAATATTTTAATCCAAAAATTATTTATTTCTTGAACGTTAACTCAAGAACTTTGAATTTTTAAATAAAGAAACTAAGTTATAATTTCAGAGTTCTTAAATGAATAATGATTTAATATACCATAAATGAAAATTGTTTTGATTAGGAGCTATCCATAAACTATATCTACATTTTTCTTGAAATTTTTACTCACCCTCCCACTTTTATTCCAGTTTGTCCAAGTTTCCATAACACCCCTCCTCTTTTTGGATATCCAACAAAACTCAACCCCCTTAAAACCTTTATCACTTTATGAATAATAGATACCTTATTTAAAAACAAAACATACAAGAAATTTTTAAATGAATATAATAAAGTGCATAAACTGTTTAAAATTTAATGAAATAAACAGACACCACAGACACACCCTTTCTCCTGGTCTAACCCCCTCTCCTCCAATGTGGATGTCATTTACGAACAGCCTTACATAAAATAATTTGCTAGAAAACATTAAACATTTTAGATGGCATCAAATATTGCTTTATTCAAAGCAAACTCTTCAATTATTAGAGGAAAAAAATTAATAAAAATATTCAGAAGATGACCTCTAAATAAATTTGCATCATAGTTAATATTTTCAAAAATCTATATACATTTCTACACACCGGTTAGAAGCTCGAGTAAGTAGGTTTTATTTATTTATTATACACACCCCGATGCGCATGAAGTTATATTCTATATATAATATTACGAACGGCAAAAACTTTTAATACTATTTGAATATTATTTGTTGATAAATCTTTTATCAAGAATAATTAAACAAAAATAACATAAAAATGTAACAAAATGATAGTCGACAGAAGCAGTACCAGCTCTAGCCATTATCTGCATCCCCTGCGAAAAGTTTCGGTAAGTCCCAGGCCCACCAATCGATATACTAGTGTAAATTTCGTGTCCATTTACTCTCGGTACTCCGAACGAACCTCGACCACACCGTTTAGTCATACCACACCTAGAGCAGGCACCAGAGTTTACGGACGGGAACAATTTTTCATAGTCACATTCCGTGAAATACGCCACCATCAAATTATTAAGATCTCGTAGTTTTTGAAGAACTCATTTGGATTAGCGACAGCATACGTACGTTCCTCTAGATATCAATCGACATACACGTTAAGTAGTCTCTCCATTTTAATAGCGGTAGTAGTAGTAGTCTCATCCACTACCGTATACGTAACTTTCGGCCAATCTTACGGACTTTTGCCAATGCAAATACGCGCGGCAGCGTCGGAACCGTAGCTCCGGTCGAGGACGGATTCAAAACGGAACATTTTACGGTACGCGACTACGAAGCATCGTTCCCGTCCATAAAACTCGAACCCCATTCCCGCGAACCGGGAGTTTACGGAAATGAATTTACAACATATTAAAGTTTTAATTTCTTTAAAAAAAAATATTATTTTATTGCTTAATTAATTTTTAATACAATAATTCTCAAAATTTAATATTAAATCATAACATTCGTAAAGGACTTAGGACAAGCAAAACACGTGTTTAAAGGACACGAGGTAAAGAAAACCATATCACATTAAACGTCTTATAATGATTATAATTATGTAATTATGAATTAGCCTGTGTTTTTTGTTATGATATTCGAATATGCAAACATGTTAAAAAAAATGGCATAATTTATGATTGTTAACGGTTAGAGAAAGGGAAATGTTTAAAAATTTTATTTTTCGTAATATTTTTATTTATTTGGTTGGTTTTTTATTCAGTTTAAAGAATACCTTTTTAGAAGCGACGATAAATGGCGACCGAGAAACGAAGCAGAACATCAGCGACGCATGCGTAATAAAACAGACGATTTTGGTGTATCTTTTGCAAGATGGCGTCTAGGTTACTCAAGTTTACTGCTGTTGTGAGAAAATTTGCCGGTCATTCGCAAATCGTAAGTTAAATTTAAATGTGTACGGAAAATATTTTATCAAATTTAAACTTTATAAGTAAATATTATCATTTAATCAGTTTTTATTATATATTAATTAAAGTTTGTTTATAAACTTATATAACTTTTACCCTAAAATATCTTCATAACCTGAAGAATTTAATATTTTGAGATTTTTATAAATAAATAATTTATTTTACAAGTTAAAAAAAAAAAGCTAATATTTCATTGGAACGTTTAAAAATTATATGGATGAATTTATATTAGTTTAATATTCAATTTTTCAAAATGTCATATTAAATTTCATGTGAAAAGCTTCTGTGTAACTGAAAAATCCTTATCACACACTGTACTATGTGTCCTGCCATAAGTAAGTATCCAATCATCCTTGGCTTCGTTTGAAGCGGTGCTATGACAAAAAGATTGGACTGCTATGGACTAGTACTGTACTGTCTTTAGCAATGAATCCTGATTCTGTTTGGGGAATGGATGACCGGCATGTTAGTGTGTAGGACCGCTGATGAGTGTTTTTGTTGTACGGTTTCTCCGACTTTTATTGTCGAGCGGTATGCCGTTTTTGTTGTTGGTGTGCTGGTCTTGTAGTTGGTTACCTCTAGTAGTGATGCAAAAGGATGTTGACCTTTTATGATGGTGTTGCAAGAAGCCATTTTCCAGCAATATCTCACATGCTTGTTTGGATGTATGCAGCTAGGGTTTCCGGGAATATCTTTGTCTTGTTGCCACACTTCTTTGTCTTGCCCAGTCTTTAAATTTCTCACTTATTGAGCATTTGTTGGGCCATATGGGACACCAGCTTTGGCCATGTATGAGTGTAAGTGATCTGGGCTGTGTTCAGTAATGCAGAATTCTTGCTCTACTTATGCTGTGATGTTAAACTTGTTTCTAACTACTGCCTGACTCCTCCCATCGCTAGAATTCTAGCTAGTTCAGTCAGCTTCTTTTATCTATGCTAACTTCTACTAGTGACACCATTGTTTTTGTCTTGTTGTACAATTTGCAAGATAGCTGCTTGTGTTTGACTAAATGTATCTTATTATAACAATCACAAAGTTATTCTCTCATTCTAAATCATTAACTCCTCCAAAAATGACTTCAAAATGTAAAATTATCATACGTCAATATAACAGATTCCGAATACATTTCATTCATTCATGGGTGTTCTGTTCTAGGACAGGTCCATGGAAAGCAATCAAATTATAGAATTTTCCTTCTCCAACATTCTCTATTTCAAGCTTCCTCTTTTATTTCTTTATAAGTTTTGCCTAGTAAAACATCATCTATCACATTTGCCTAGTAAAACATCATCTATCACGAATACATTTAATGGAAGATAACTGTCCATTTCATTGATTACAATTAATAATTGCTTCATTAATTTTATCACGGTCTGATGCAGCTTTCATTTGAATAATTTTATTGGTTACTTCATTCTTTTCGACCAGTTTGTTTGTGACAATTGTTGCAATCATAATTTTAACTTCGTCTACCATTTTGCCCAATTGTCTAACTAAGAATAATTGTTTAATGATGCTCAGAACATTCTTAGCTCCATCCACTAAGCCACTCAGAATTCTAACTTAGGTATTCTGCATTACTGAACCACAGCCCTGGTGGCAGTTGCAACATCTGTGGACAAATGTGTCACAGGATAGTGGTATACCCAATTGTATTGCTGCATATATCCAGGCAAGGTTGTGAAGGTTGTAAATACACCATCACAGTAATTTTATCCAATCCAGCAACAGGTTACTTCTCTGGAAAAACTAACATTTTTGATCTGTGAATTAAATGGTTTTAGTGAAGGTTTCTTTAAACTGTATTGTTGTTCCGTAAGAAAAGTCTTTTTATGACTGTGATTCTGATGAAATTTGTTCAAATTATTATTCACTTTTATATTAATTATTTTTAAGCCATTACTTAAGTAATATCTTAAACAAATTTCTAGCTAGAGGTAGATGATTTCTTAATTTAATCATGTAAAAAGATTTGAAAAAATTCAACAGTCTGGTTTATTAGCTTAATAATTGCTTTATTTGAATCTAAAACTCACAAAAAAGTTTTTTTAGTTAACTTCATATAAAGTAGTTTATTTAATTTGTATCTATAATGTATTTTATTTCTGTTACTTGGTTTATTGTTTTGCTTATCGAGTAATTAAAATTGTTTGTGTTGTATATATATAATTTCAATTGTGTTTAACATTTAAGACATACTTTTGTTTATATAAATGAAAAATTACTTTGCTTGTACAATTCTGATCAAAAGTATGGAATATTTTGTTATTGTTGTGGAAAAATTATTTTGATTCTGGATTAATCAAACTTACAAAAATGTTATTGAACTTTTAACTATTGGCAAATGTAATAGACATATTAAAATATTTACACATGAAATATTGTAAAGATACTTGCATAAATTACAAAGTTATAGCATTTTAAACAGAGTTGAATGAAAGGATGAAATCAAGAAAAACTTAAAATATGGAATACTGATGATTAATATTTTGTAAGGCCACCTTTTGCTCCAATTACAGCCTTAAGTCATTGTGGTAGTGTAGAAATAAGCTTTTTACACAGTTCTGGATCAACCTGTGACCATGATTCTTTGATTGTCATCATGAATTTTTCTATTGTAGCTCTTTTTTTAGACACAACTTTCTTCAGAACATTCAAAACATATTCAATGAGAGATATATCTGGACTATTGGCAGGCCATTCTAAATGCTGTATGTTATGTTCTTGAATCTATTGCTTAATTTGTCTAGTCCTATGGCATGATGGATTGTCATCCTGGTAGATATGAAATCCTCATCATCAAAATGATCTTCAGATGTTTTAACAACCAAAGGTTCTAATAACTCCAAATAACCATCAGCATTCAATGTACTGTTAATTAAGGATTACCATCTTGTTAATCTCTTTATCAGTTATACATCCCCAAATCATTATACTTTTACAAAATCTTGCTTATGAATTTAAACAGTCAGGATGAAATTTTTCATCTGATCTTCTGTATATTGATGTACTGCCCATCACCATAGCTAATATATATTTTTGATTCATCTGTGAACATAACTCATTTCTAGTCATTAACAGTCTGGTTTTTATGACTTGAATCATTTCAAAAACACTTTTTTTTTTTTGCTATACATACAAGGCTTTGTTTTAGCTTTTCTTGAGTGGTAATCTTTTTCTGCTAGCCTCTTCCCTACTGTAGTGCCCAATACATTAATACCTGTTTCACTTCATTCTAAATTAATGCTACTTGATGACAAAAATTGTTTTCTTTAACAATTATAAGTTAATCATCTCTTTTGGATTTAGATCTTAGTCTTCTAACTCATTGCTGATTTTTTTTAGAGTTTCAAATATTTTAAACTTTGAAATTCTTTTTAGACTGTTCTTTGAGAACATGAAATCATTTGTGATTTTCCTTTTTGATATATAGAAATTATTAATTGTTTCCTATCTTCACTTAATTTTACTATTAGGTATCATTATTACAACTTATTTACTATAATGACACTATTACAAACTACTTCTCTATAATGATGTCATTATATTTAATAATTTATTTACAAGGATATTATTCATTTTAGCATTTTAAAATCCAATATTTTTTTAATGTAATAATTATCAAAATATTCCATACTTTTATTTAACTTTTACTTTGTTTACATAAAGGTATTTGATAAATTACAAAGTTACAGAATTTTAAATTTTTTAACTTTGTAATTTATCAAATATCTCTCTGAGGTTAATGTGTAAATACCAGGTAAATACTTTAATATGTCTATTATATAGTAAAATGTTGCTAAGTTGGACATCTGTGGTGAAGATCCAAAGTGTCCAGGTTATAGAGGTGAGCATTTTTGCAGACGTGTACACCCTATACACATATCATATTTATTACACCTCTGTTTTGCTAAATATAATGAAAAAAGCATCATGTTTTAATGTTATCACAAAATTTAATGACTGAAATGCTTGATAATACTGTATATGTTACATAGTTCAATAAAGAATCATTAAACCAGCTTGTAACATATGAGTTGTAATGTCTTGTCTACACATACATAATATTAGTTATGCCAATATGACTTTCCATAGAAACATACTGATATGCTGCAAATGAGTACATTGTTTTTCCAGATGTTAATTTGATCTTAAATAATCTGCTTTAATTCTGCAATCAGTAGAGAAATATTAATACTTGAATATATTCGTTTTTACAGTAAACACATGTTTATTTTTGCTAAAGAATTATTTTACATGGAATTGTTGGAGATGTGTCAGTCTGGATGTTTTCAGTTCCTTTTCAGTTTCTCCCTTAATCTTAAATACCATCATAACATCAGATTGACAATGCAAATTAGAGCCATGGGAAGGCAGAGGCAGAGAGAGAGGAACATGCACAGAGAGGCAAGATGATGGGACATCAAGATTCCAAAATTGTTACATGGGTGAATTAATAAATTCAGTGAAAACTGTCACATATGAGTATGAAAGATTATATTAATAAAAAGTTTTTTTCTTTTTCTATGATTTTTAAATTTGTAACAGACTAATGAAAGGCTTATTCAAAAAGTGCCATATTTAAGTTTGCTCGGTGCCAAATGCTCTAGCCAAGATCCTAGTGCAAATGCATAATGTTCAAGTTCTGTAATATGTCTGAGGGCAGACTGATGGTTTGTTGCTTTCTGTTTCACTGCTACTGGTTCTACATCATCTGATGCATCACTTCCAATGTTTTTGAAATCATTTTGAAAATACTTTCTGATTCATTCCTGAAACACTGGAATAGCTTCTAGATGATATTCCCATTGAGTGCATACATCTGCAAGATATTTAAATAACTAAAGTGTCAAGCTGATGATCAGTTTATGAATATTCAATATAGCATCTTTGTAGGATTTTTGTTCAAGATGATAAACTGATATATTGGATTTCCAGCCTTTAAAGGTTAAGTGATCTTGTACTCTAATGGCCTGCAAATCTTTTGTGATGCAGCTTTCTGTGTATAAACAACTACACTGGTGCCATGATCTCAATCTTAATCTTGAACCTCTTTTCTTCCAAATTCTTTAAATATCTCTTTTCCTCCTGTACAATAACAATCTCTGTAATGCTATCTATTGCTCAAGCAAGCACGCTTTAATCTGTCACTAGTTGTCATTTATTACCAACTTGGAGGAACCATCAAGAAGTGTTTAAGATAAAGAGGTTTTTTTTTTAACTCTTTCCGCCCTGTGGGCATTAAGAGGGACTCTTTTAGCAAGCCCATTATGGGTTCGGCCAGGCCCACAATGGGGCTGCCAGGTGGTGAGGGGCGGGACTTGACATTCGAACGGACCACCCCCAAAAAATTCCTGGGGATTCTTTGATCCGTCCGGATTCAATCCCGGGTCCCCCAGAGCGGTAGGCTGCCACCTTCACCGCTCGGCCATCCAGCCTAAGATAAAGAGGTGCAAAGATATGATAGAGATGGTAAGAGATGTCCAAGGTATGGGATAGTGAGGTGTCCAGGTTAGGAAAGTAGGAATACATTATAAAGCTTATACTTTTGTCCAGTGCAAGGAAAAAGTATCCTAGTAGGGTGTCCAGCTTAGAGAGATGTCTGTGAGATAGCAGAAATTCCTATATTAGAATTAGTCTTTAATACCAACATGATTTGAGAGATGTAACGATTGTTGTTCATAGCTACCTGAGAAAGTCTCCCGTTACATTTTCTCGAAGGCAACCTGACGCTTTCTCATGAACTATTAACCTTTGCATGGCCGAAATTGTCCAGGAACATCGCCAGAGACAGCCAAAAAAGAGTCAGTCACCGTTTTAGTCCTCAGAGAGGAAAGGAGTCATTGCCCATAGGATAACCTTTATCAACAACCTTTTTTTTGTGTGTGTTAGTGCATGATAGAATTTTGACTGGATATTTCACCCCTGGATAAATCCTGAAAAAGCCTATAAGAAGAACTATTATCTTGTTCTTTGATTTGACATGACCTGATCGGAATATCTATTACCAAAGGTATTTATCACCACGTGAATCTTATGTGAACTCTCTCTCTCCGCGACGAAAACTTTGTCCAATTTATTTTTTATTAAATCCTTGTTAATTGTTAAGTGTAGTTGAGTCTCTTCCACATGCTCTCTCTCGATTGACTGACATTACGAATTTGTCTGACCACTTACAGGACCGCTCACGTGATGATGTGATGTAGTAATTGCCGTCTCAGCTTCCGTGTTTATTAGAACACAATGTGTCAATCCTGACAGGGCAGTAAAGAGGTGCCGACCCGAAAGGTCACATGTCCAACTTTCAAGGTTTTACTGTATTTGTACCATGTTAAAAGTTCAATAATATTTTTGTGAGTTTGATTATTTCAGGATCAAAATAATTTTTTCCACAATAATAACAAAATATTCCATACTTTGTTTATGGGTTGTATATAAATGTCAAAGCTCTTAAAGATCAAAAAATCATTGTTTTTTAATATATACAGTGGTGCCTCGTATAACGTACACCTCGAATAACGGACTTGCTGTTTGACTCGAACAACGGACTTTCCGTTCGGCAGTTACGTGAGGCGAACAATGGACTTTCTTCGAACAAGTGCGAATGATGTTTCCACTCTTTTGCCGTTGCCAATGACAATCTGCTATTTTTAGGATATATTAGTATTATTAGAATGTATTATTAGTATATCTGAAGTAGAAATGTAATGTAATATATGTTGATGATTTAAATAAACATTAAATGTAATGTAATATATGTTGACGATTCAAATAAACGAAATGTAATTGTGTAGATGCCGAGGTGGCGGGACGAAAAGAGGTTGTAAAAAACAAACGGAGCGAGAGTAGCTCGTAGAAGTGTTTAGTGATCTTAATTAATAAAGAATTATTCGTATCATATAATCTGGCAAGTTAAGTCATTTATAATGCATCATGGCTTCTAAAAAAACAGAAAGGTGATTTCAATTGAAACAAAGCAAGAAATCATCAGGAGTGAAAGTTGACAAAAACTTTCTTGTCGAATGGGGAGAGGTTCAGGAGTTTACCAACACTCATTATCCAAACAGAGCTGAGGCCAACAGGATCAATGATCTCTACGATGACACCTTTGTCCGTCATTTCCGACAGGTGTTAAAGAAGAAAGAGAAACAGACCACCTTGGTCATGTTTTTCAAGAAGCCAGCGGGCAAAAAACAAAGGATGGAACAAGAGAAGTTGACCCTGCAAGTTCCGGTAGCCTCTCCTGAATCTGACTCCGATTAAAAAACAATAAAAAAAGACCCGCTGCAATGTGTAAAAAGTCTGTATCTGTATGAATGTGTGAAGAAAGTGTTCCTCCACCTCCTCCTCACAACATCTGACTACCCAGCATAATTGGTGACTGCTCCATTTTCATTTTTTTATGGTACAGTACGGTTGTTTTATGCTGCGGAACGAATTATATGTTTTTACGTGCATTTCTATGGGAAAATGCGTTTCGTATAACGGACTATTCACTTAACGGACGTGCATCTGGAACGGATTAAGTACGTTATACGAGGCACCACTGTATTAGTAAATAAAACTATTATATATAGTAGTTTTTATACAGGTTTTGTGTTTTGTAAATGAATTATTATTTTTTAACTGAGCTATGGTATTTTTATTTTAAGAAATAGGATATTACTAAATATTATATGTAAAATTTTTCTTTTCATTTATTATTATTTAATATTTATTAGATAAAAAGGTATCAACATGCTACTTATGCTCAGACATTATTAAATATACCAGAAACAACAGTGTCCAAACTTGACAATGGATTACGAATAGCTACTGAAGATTCTGGTACATCCACATGCACAGTTGGTTTATGGATTGATGCTGGAAGTCGTTATGAGACTGAAAAAAATAATGGAGTTGCACATTTTTTGGAACATATGGCTTTTAAGGTAATTTAATAAAAATTATATATTATATATATAGTGCGTCAATTTATAATTTAGACATTTCTCTTTTAAAGGGTACAGCTAAACGATCACAAGTTGATCTTGAGTTAGAAGTAGAAAATATGGGTGCTCATCTTAATGCATATACTTCTCGTGAACAAACAGTATATTTTGCAAAGTGTCTTTCAAAAGATTTAGAAAAAGGTATGATTATTTTAAATTTTGGATTTAAAATTTATAAGAAAAGTTATATCGAAATATTTTCTCAAATTTTTTCATTTAGTTAATTCATCTAATTTATTTTTAAAAAAGACTAGTATAGAAAAATTTTATAAAGTGCATTTAACTACTTATTAATCACTAATCACTTTATGACTGCTGAGAAACATTTATTTAAAGATGCTCAAACTTTTTCAGCTTAATTCATATTTAACATTTTGAAATAAAATAATATTTTGTGATAACTTAATTTTTAAATGAGATTTTAACATTGTAGTTTACAAAATTAAAAAAAAAAAAAAAAATGCTATTTCTCTAAATTGATAATTCAGTTGTTGCTAAAATTTTTATTTTAAAAAATTCATAATTGCATATTTCAGTTTTTATTAAATAAAAAAAATTTTTTTAGATTTAAAAATAATAATAATGTTTTTTTTCTTAACAAAAACAAATAATTATTATAAAAATATTTACATAATATATTGAACTATAGAAAGTTCAGTTAGCAGATATTTGTGATATATGAATGATAACTACTAGTTATTTTCAGATCTACTTTCAGAATGCTTACAAGTAACTAGTAGTTATTTGTTAGCATTCAAAGTAAGAAAATAAATATTTTTTTCAAAACTTATTACTCTCAAAATCAACACAACACAAGGAAGAATAAGAAACAATTTTGACTTCCATTTATTGTTGCCTACATTCTGTGATCAATGACTGTATTGAAAAAGATATTTAATCTAACTTATTTTTAATAACCAATACAAATAAATACCTATTACTTTAAAGATTAGAGATGACTTCAGCACAACTTTCTTTCAACACAATAAAAATATAGGACTTTTTGTATAACCATTTTAGATTGATCCTGCATACAAGGTAATGACTAAATAGTGAAGGAATATTTATGCTTTATAAATTTCCAATTTAACATCTGAAAATTTATGAGAATAAAAACTCAATAGATGAAACAAATAAATAAATAATAATAAAACAAACAAATTCAAGTTCAGCAAAGAGCATTATCTGAGCTGTATCTGAGGCATTTGTTTTAGTCACAGAATATAGATTGGGATATCAGACTAATACTTCACTGTTTGATTCTATAACATTTTGATTTATGTTCCATTTTCAACAATTCTAACTGAAATGGACCTAAAAAGGCCAAAAATGTTTTTGCATATAATAAATATTTGACTAATTTAAGAAGCAGTGTAGATTTTTAAACTTAGGATTATTATACTAAAATTTAAAACTTGTTTCAAAGCATAATTTAATAATTAAACTTATTTTTAAGATAGGTTGAATAAACTTTTAAATTAATTTTAGTTGATAATTATCTTACTATTACTTATTATTTTTATCATTACATAGTAGTAGTTTTGAATTTTTCTGATAAAAAAATAAATGTTTTAAATAAAACTGTATTTTAAAATCATAACTTTTAAACAAATTTTTGTATAGCTGTTGAAATATTAGCTGATATCATCCAAAACAGTAAATTTGGAGAAGCTGAAATTGAGCGAGAACGTGGTGTTATTTTGAGAGAAATGCAAGAAGTAGAAACAAATTTGCAGGAAGTTGTGTTTGATCATTTGCATTCAGTCGCTTACCAAGGTACACCTTTAGGAAGAACTATTCTTGGCCCAACAGAAAATATCAAGTAAGAAAAATTAATTTGAAATACTAATTAAAAGTGTCAGATTTACATAAAATATTAATTATTGACAATATTGGCTATATAAAATTATAAAGTGATTCAATTTTAACTGTAAGATTTAAATTTAAAAACTCAAGCATAAAAAAATAATGAGCATTTTGAAAATCTATTATATAACTCAAAATAAAATTTATCATGAATTTTTTAAAAATGTATTTTGGATAAAAATATTATAAAATTCAGAACTTCTGTAGCGTTGAGATATTGAATAACAAAATCATGCCAAAAACGAAATAATTAAATGAAATTTGGTATGTATATTTAATGAATTAACAAATTTATTCAAAGTAACCAAAAAGTTATTTATTTCAAGAAATGTTTTTGGTCACATTTTGGTTATTTTTAACTTACAGACTATATGAATAATTTATATTTGTAGGTTATTTAGTTATTTGTAAGTTAAATTGAAGTATTTTTATTGTCCAATTTGAATTAATAATTTTAAATACACATTATTATGAATTTGTTTAAATTATGTATGTTCTATTTCTGAAATGTAATATTTTCAGGAGTATTTCAAGAGATGATTTAGTGGATTATATAAATAATCATTACAAAGGATCAAGAATTGTGTTAGCTGGAGCTGGTGGTATGCTGATTTTTTTTTCTTTATCAGTTCAAAACTTTAATTTGAATATGTAATCTATTAATCATTTTAGAGTAAAAGAAAATTTATTTACACAATTCTTTGTTTTTATCTCTTAAATTTTACTGGGATCAGCATATTTCAAGGACTCAATTCTAAAGTGAACAAAGACCATACAAACTATTGTAGAAATAGTTAGTTTTTAAGAATTATTATTTTATCTTTCAGAATATACTAATGGGGTACTGTATGAACTTAATGCAGGGTATAACACATTATCTATCTAAACATAAAATGCAGAAAAATTACAGATAACATAAATACAATGTAGGTAATAAAAGAAATTTTAACTTTGTTCTGCTGCAATTTGAAAAAAATTGTAGATCTATAAATTCCTACTGTCATCTGTCCATCTATCTTTCTTTAATCTTGAGAGCAGAAGTAGATAGATGAAATACAAGACCAGATATGGAAACCTTAGAGACAGGAGGCATCGATTGACTTTATATGAATTTTTGGAAGTCACATTATTTTAATTCAAAAGTTTCCCCTGAAAGCAGTTAATCCATTAACACCTGTTCTCAAACTGAGGGAGAAAAGAAGGTTTTGAAAAGAAACTGCTTCAAAATTTTAAAAAGTTGATATTTAATTATTAGAAATATTGTCGATTGTTTCTCAAATTCATTATTTTGTCTAATTATCATTTTAAAAATCACAAAACGTTTTAAAATTTAAATATAGTGATTGGTATTACAGTATAATATAATATCTGTCTGTTCCTTATCACTTTCTATAGCTCAACCCCAGTGTTTCTTATTCCTATCTTTGTCTGTTGCTGTTTATACATAATTCCTTATATAAACAATATTAGTTTTATATATGTAAATTAAATAGTTGTAAATAATTTAAAAATTCCGTAAAGGATAATTCAATAATGCTGGTGATACTTGCATTTTGCAAGTAAAGTAATATGAATTTGTAATGTGAAATAATAAATAAATCTTATTTAAACATGTAAAAATTAAAATTAATGCACTTTATACATTTATGTGAGAAAATAAAGAAATGCATGCAAAGTTACCTCTAACAATTAAAAAAAATTTCAGTGAACTGATCTTGTTTTGAATTGATATTATTTATTTATCTTATATCTATTATACAAGTAGCTTAGTTGAATTTTAAAAAGTTTCATATAATACATACGTGTTTTTGTTAAAAATTTTAACTTTTGATTCAATGAGCCAAATAGTCCTTTACGTTTGGCATTAAATCGAAAAATTGTTTTAACCCAATAATTACACATTTAAGGAAATCATCTGGAATTATACATTTGTGCAAATCTTTGTTTATGCACTCTCTTCCAGAATATAATAAATGTAAATTACAACCATGTATTTAATTAACATTTTATTGTTATTAAACATTTGGAATAATTTTATATGTATTATAATGATTAATTGGTTTTAACTTTAATGTCAACAGTCTAGTTTTGTTTAAATCTTAAACATAAATCGATACAAATTTTTGAAGTTAATTGTGAAAACTACATGACTGGATATTTTGGTTTCCTGGATAATTCAGGTATATATATTTGAAATATCTCTAGTATCTGGGTAACAAAAAGGCAGATACCTGTTTACAAAAATTTGTAATGTTCTGGACTATTTAAAATATACATGATGATCATTAAATTTGATATGTCATAAAATCTTAATACATATTAATAAATTTTATTAACAAGCATTTTTATTAATATATTTCAATTTATAACTAGGAATCAAGCATGATGAATTAGTGAAATATGCCGATAAGTATTTGGGATCTCTTTCAAATGAATACAAAAGTGGAATTCCAGAAGCTCTCCCATGTCGATTCACTGGAAGTGATGTGAGTATATGTATAAAAGTATCATATATATTATGTTATATAATCACATGAATTTTTAAAGATGAATCAGTGTTTCAAATATGAAATGTAATGAATTGTTCTAATTCACAGTTACCTTATCTTTATTAAAATGTGTTTTCAAGTGATATTTCATAACAATAAAATTTGAAAAGAAAAAAGTTGAAAATTTAAATTCACTTTTATAAAATCCAGTAATTTGAACATTTTATAAGAAGCTGTATTTTTATTGGATTATAGCAGATCCAAGTGTAGGATTTTTAAAAGACTGGGAAGTTTTTTTTAAAAAAATTGCTTTTTTTAACATAAGTTGTGCATTTTTTTGTATTATTTTAAAAAATTCTTTCCACATGGGAGGAGTTTAACCCCTCCTATTTGGAAAGAATTAAAAAAAAAAAACAAAATTAAAATGTACATGCAGGGTCTTAGATTATGCATAATATTTCAATTAATTCTGTGAGAAACAAGGTGTTCATTTGTCTATTTTACTTTATAATCTTTACAACTGTACTCCTAAATTGAGATTGTTATTCTAAAATCAATCAAGTTCTTTTGTGTTTTTTTCTCAATTAGATACTTATTGCATGACCAATTATTGATTTTAATGACTTTTGCAATTTAATTATATGTTTGTTTTGCAAAGAATATTGTTAACTTGGGAAATATAGTTTAACTATTTAAATAATCTGGAGTGTGAAGAAATTGAGTTCCAGCTTATGAAACACATGTATCTACCATGGCAAACTTTGGCCTGTGTGAGAGAAAAGCACAACATACTTATCAATTGAAAACATCTTTCTTTTGGCAAAAATTCAAAAACATACTGTAAAATCTATCAACCATTAAAGTTTTTGAAAATTGACTCTTAAACCAGTCATTGGATATTATCAACATTAAAGTTTTTTCAAGAGATTCATTTATTCATCAACATTTTTTCAAGAGATTCATTTATCTCTTGAAAGTGAACAACAGTAATTACTCATCTTCAGAAGAATTCAAAATAATAATAATAAACATATATAAACATTAATAAAAGTTAATTTTAAAAAGATACCAGCAGATGAGCCCGGCGTTGCCCGGGCAAAAAACAACAACAAAGATTAAGATTATTAGATTATTTCGTACTTCTAATCCTTCTATTCTAGAAGCCCGGGACACCCCCTAGTGGGCGTTCTAGCAGCAGCGGTGTCATTCCATGGTATAAATAAAAAATTCCTATTACAAATAAAAATAATAATATACTGAATTTCTCATGGCGTACCCTACTAAAATGCAGCCAAAAATGTAAAAAACCACATCAAATAATAATATGTTGAATTTATTGTTAATTTAAATAATAGCTAGGGGCACCCCTAATGGCCATTTTTGGCATACAGTGACAAATAATCCAGTTTTTCAGCTTTATATAGTTAGATAATTTCAGAAATAAATATGAACTATGAACATTTGTTTAAAATTGTATTTTTCTATTTGCTTTTCAAAATGGTATGCTTTTTTACAAATGTTTATATATCAATAAATCATGAACTAGCATTAGTCTGATTAATCATATCATTTTAACAAATATACAGTCGACCCCCCTATAATGTACGTTCCTATAATGACAATTCCTATAACGTAGCGAAAAAATTGTAGAAACTTTCGTATAACGTACCTCCTATAACGTCGTTTCGCGAGAAGATTGATAGAGTCTGGACCAATAGTGGATGAGCAGCCGAAATACTTANATTTCAATTGAAACAAAGCAAGAAATCATCAGAAGGAGTGAAAGTTGACAAAAACTTCCTTGTTGAATGGGGAGAGGTTCAGGAGTTTACCAACACTCATTATCCAAACAGAGCTGAGGCCAACAGGATCAATGATCTCTACAATGACACTCTTGCCCGTCATTTCCAACAGGTGTTGAAGAAGAGAGAGAAACAGACCACCTTGGACATGTTTTTCAAGAAGCAAGCTGCCAAAAAACAAAGAATGGAACAAGAGGAGTTGACTCTGCAAGCTCCGGTAGCCTCTCCTGAATCTGAATCCGATTAAAAAAACAATAAAAAAAAAGACCCGCTGCAATGAGTAAAAAGTCTGTATCTGTATGAATGTGTGAAGAAAGTGTTCCTCCACCTCCTCCTCACAACATCTGACTACCCAGCATAATTGGTGACTGCTCCATTTTCATTTTTTTATGGTACAGTACGGTTGTTTTATGCTGCGGAACGAATTATATGTTTTTACGTGCATTTCTATGGGAAAATGCGTTTCGTATAACGGACTATTCACTTAACGGACGTGCATCTGGAACGGATTAAGTACGTTATACGAGGCACCACTGTATTAGTAAATAAAACTATTATATATAGTAGTTTTTATACAGGTTTTGTGTTTTGTAAATGAATTATTATTTTTTAACTGAGCTATGGTATTTTTATTTTAAGAAATAGGATATTACTAAATATTATATGTAAAATTTTTCTTTTCATTTATTATTATTTAATATTTATTAGATAAAAAGGTATCAACATGCTACTTATGCTCAGACATTATTAAATATACCAGAAACAACAGTGTCCAAACTTGACAATGGATTACGAATAGCTACTGAAGATTCTGGTACATCCACATGCACAGTTGGTTTATGGATTGATGCTGGAAGTCGTTATGAGACTGAAAAAAATAATGGAGTTGCACATTTTTTGGAACATATGGCTTTTAAGGTAATTTAATAAAAATTATATATTATATATATAGTGCGTCAATTTATAATTTAGACATTTCTCTTTTAAAGGGTACAGCTAAACGATCACAAGTTGATCTTGAGTTAGAAGTAGAAAATATGGGTGCTCATCTTAATGCATATACTTCTCGTGAACAAACAGTATATTTTGCAAAGTGTCTTTCAAAAGATTTAGAAAAAGGTATGATTATTTTAAATTTTGGATTTAAAATTTATAAGAAAAGTTATATCGAAATATTTTCTCAAATTTTTTCATTTAGTTAATTCATCTAATTTATTTTTAAAAAAGACTAGTATAGAAAAATTTTATAAAGTGCATTTAACTACTTATTAATCACTAATCACTTTATGACTGCTGAGAAACATTTATTTAAAGATGCTCAAACTTTTTCAGCTTAATTCATATTTAACATTTTGAAATAAAATAATATTTTGTGATAACTTAATTTTTAAATGAGATTTTAACATTGTAGTTTACAAAATTAAAAAAAAAAAAAAAAATGCTATTTCTCTAAATTGATAATTCAGTTGTTGCTAAAATTTTTATTTTAAAAAATTCATAATTGCATATTTCAGTTTTTATTAAATAAAAAAAATTTTTTTAGATTTAAAAATAATAATAATGTTTTTTTTCTTAACAAAAACAAATAATTATTATAAAAATATTTACATAATATATTGAACTATAGAAAGTTCAGTTAGCAGATATTTGTGATATATGAATGATAACTACTAGTTATTTTCAGATCTACTTTCAGAATGCTTACAAGTAACTAGTAGTTATTTGTTAGCATTCAAAGTAAGAAAATAAATATTTTTTTCAAAACTTATTACTCTCAAAATCAACACAACACAAGGAAGAATAAGAAACAATTTTGACTTCCATTTATTGTTGCCTACATTCTGTGATCAATGACTGTATTGAAAAAGATATTTAATCTAACTTATTTTTAATAACCAATACAAATAAATACCTATTACTTTAAAGATTAGAGATGACTTCAGCACAACTTTCTTTCAACACAATAAAAATATAGGACTTTTTGTATAACCATTTTAGATTGATCCTGCATACAAGGTAATGACTAAATAGTGAAGGAATATTTATGCTTTATAAATTTCCAATTTAACATCTGAAAATTTATGAGAATAAAAACTCAATAGATGAAACAAATAAATAAATAATAATAAAACAAACAAATTCAAGTTCAGCAAAGAGCATTATCTGAGCTGTATCTGAGGCATTTGTTTTAGTCACAGAATATAGATTGGGATATCAGACTAATACTTCACTGTTTGATTCTATAACATTTTGATTTATGTTCCATTTTCAACAATTCTAACTGAAATGGACCTAAAAAGGCCAAAAATGTTTTTGCATATAATAAATATTTGACTAATTTAAGAAGCAGTGTAGATTTTTAAACTTAGGATTATTATACTAAAATTTAAAACTTGTTTCAAAGCATAATTTAATAATTAAACTTATTTTTAAGATAGGTTGAATAAACTTTTAAATTAATTTTAGTTGATAATTATCTTACTATTACTTATTATTTTTATCATTACATAGTAGTAGTTTTGAATTTTTCTGATAAAAAAATAAATGTTTTAAATAAAACTGTATTTTAAAATCATAACTTTTAAACAAATTTTTGTATAGCTGTTGAAATATTAGCTGATATCATCCAAAACAGTAAATTTGGAGAAGCTGAAATTGAGCGAGAACGTGGTGTTATTTTGAGAGAAATGCAAGAAGTAGAAACAAATTTGCAGGAAGTTGTGTTTGATCATTTGCATTCAGTCGCTTACCAAGGTACACCTTTAGGAAGAACTATTCTTGGCCCAACAGAAAATATCAAGTAAGAAAAATTAATTTGAAATACTAATTAAAAGTGTCAGATTTACATAAAATATTAATTATTGACAATATTGGCTATATAAAATTATAAAGTGATTCAATTTTAACTGTAAGATTTAAATTTAAAAACTCAAGCATAAAAAAATAATGAGCATTTTGAAAATCTATTATATAACTCAAAATAAAATTTATCATGAATTTTTTAAAAATGTATTTTGGATAAAAATATTATAAAATTCAGAACTTCTGTAGCGTTGAGATATTGAATAACAAAATCATGCCAAAAACGAAATAATTAAATGAAATTTGGTATGTATATTTAATGAATTAACAAATTTATTCAAAGTAACCAAAAAGTTATTTATTTCAAGAAATGTTTTTGGTCACATTTTGGTTATTTTTAACTTACAGACTATATGAATAATTTATATTTGTAGGTTATTTAGTTATTTGTAAGTTAAATTGAAGTATTTTTATTGTCCAATTTGAATTAATAATTTTAAATACACATTATTATGAATTTGTTTAAATTATGTATGTTCTATTTCTGAAATGTAATATTTTCAGGAGTATTTCAAGAGATGATTTAGTGGATTATATAAATAATCATTACAAAGGATCAAGAATTGTGTTAGCTGGAGCTGGTGGTATGCTGATTTTTTTTTCTTTATCAGTTCAAAACTTTAATTTGAATATGTAATCTATTAATCATTTTAGAGTAAAAGAAAATTTATTTACACAATTCTTTGTTTTTATCTCTTAAATTTTACTGGGATCAGCATATTTCAAGGACTCAATTCTAAAGTGAACAAAGACCATACAAACTATTGTAGAAATAGTTAGTTTTTAAGAATTATTATTTTATCTTTCAGAATATACTAATGGGGTACTGTATGAACTTAATGCAGGGTATAACACATTATCTATCTAAACATAAAATGCAGAAAAATTACAGATAACATAAATACAATGTAGGTAATAAAAGAAATTTTAACTTTGTTCTGCTGCAATTTGAAAAAAATTGTAGATCTATAAATTCCTACTGTCATCTGTCCATCTATCTTTCTTTAATCTTGAGAGCAGAAGTAGATAGATGAAATACAAGACCAGATATGGAAACCTTAGAGACAGGAGGCATCGATTGACTTTATATGAATTTTTGGAAGTCACATTATTTTAATTCAAAAGTTTCCCCTGAAAGCAGTTAATCCATTAACACCTGTTCTCAAACTGAGGGAGAAAAGAAGGTTTTGAAAAGAAACTGCTTCAAAATTTTAAAAAGTTGATATTTAATTATTAGAAATATTGTCGATTGTTTCTCAAATTCATTATTTTGTCTAATTATCATTTTAAAAATCACAAAACGTTTTAAAATTTAAATATAGTGATTGGTATTACAGTATAATATAATATCTGTCTGTTCCTTATCACTTTCTATAGCTCAACCCCAGTGTTTCTTATTCCTATCTTTGTCTGTTGCTGTTTATACATAATTCCTTATATAAACAATATTAGTTTTATATATGTAAATTAAATAGTTGTAAATAATTTAAAAATTCCGTAAAGGATAATTCAATAATGCTGGTGATACTTGCATTTTGCAAGTAAAGTAATATGAATTTGTAATGTGAAATAATAAATAAATCTTATTTAAACATGTAAAAATTAAAATTAATGCACTTTATACATTTATGTGAGAAAATAAAGAAATGCATGCAAAGTTACCTCTAACAATTAAAAAAAATTTCAGTGAACTGATCTTGTTTTGAATTGATATTATTTATTTATCTTATATCTATTATACAAGTAGCTTAGTTGAATTTTAAAAAGTTTCATATAATACATACGTGTTTTTGTTAAAAATTTTAACTTTTGATTCAATGAGCCAAATAGTCCTTTACGTTTGGCATTAAATCGAAAAATTGTTTTAACCCAATAATTACACATTTAAGGAAATCATCTGGAATTATACATTTGTGCAAATCTTTGTTTATGCACTCTCTTCCAGAATATAATAAATGTAAATTACAACCATGTATTTAATTAACATTTTATTGTTATTAAACATTTGGAATAATTTTATATGTATTATAATGATTAATTGGTTTTAACTTTAATGTCAACAGTCTAGTTTTGTTTAAATCTTAAACATAAATCGATACAAATTTTTGAAGTTAATTGTGAAAACTACATGACTGGATATTTTGGTTTCCTGGATAATTCAGGTATATATATTTGAAATATCTCTAGTATCTGGGTAACAAAAAGGCAGATACCTGTTTACAAAAATTTGTAATGTTCTGGACTATTTAAAATATACATGATGATCATTAAATTTGATATGTCATAAAATCTTAATACATATTAATAAATTTTATTAACAAGCATTTTTATTAATATATTTCAATTTATAACTAGGAATCAAGCATGATGAATTAGTGAAATATGCCGATAAGTATTTGGGATCTCTTTCAAATGAATACAAAAGTGGAATTCCAGAAGCTCTCCCATGTCGATTCACTGGAAGTGATGTGAGTATATGTATAAAAGTATCATATATATTATGTTATATAATCACATGAATTTTTAAAGATGAATCAGTGTTTCAAATATGAAATGTAATGAATTGTTCTAATTCACAGTTACCTTATCTTTATTAAAATGTGTTTTCAAGTGATATTTCATAACAATAAAATTTGAAAAGAAAAAAGTTGAAAATTTAAATTCACTTTTATAAAATCCAGTAATTTGAACATTTTATAAGAAGCTGTATTTTTATTGGATTATAGCAGATCCAAGTGTAGGATTTTTAAAAGACTGGGAAGTTTTTTTTAAAAAAATTGCTTTTTTTAACATAAGTTGTGCATTTTTTTGTATTATTTTAAAAAATTCTTTCCACATGGGAGGAGTTTAACCCCTCCTATTTGGAAAGAATTAAAAAAAAAAAACAAAATTAAAATGTACATGCAGGGTCTTAGATTATGCATAATATTTCAATTAATTCTGTGAGAAACAAGGTGTTCATTTGTCTATTTTACTTTATAATCTTTACAACTGTACTCCTAAATTGAGATTGTTATTCTAAAATCAATCAAGTTCTTTTGTGTTTTTTTCTCAATTAGATACTTATTGCATGACCAATTATTGATTTTAATGACTTTTGCAATTTAATTATATGTTTGTTTTGCAAAGAATATTGTTAACTTGGGAAATATAGTTTAACTATTTAAATAATCTGGAGTGTGAAGAAATTGAGTTCCAGCTTATGAAACACATGTATCTACCATGGCAAACTTTGGCCTGTGTGAGAGAAAAGCACAACATACTTATCAATTGAAAACATCTTTCTTTTGGCAAAAATTCAAAAACATACTGTAAAATCTATCAACCATTAAAGTTTTTGAAAATTGACTCTTAAACCAGTCATTGGATATTATCAACATTAAAGTTTTTTCAAGAGATTCATTTATTCATCAACATTTTTTCAAGAGATTCATTTATCTCTTGAAAGTGAACAACAGTAATTACTCATCTTCAGAAGAATTCAAAATAATAATAATAAACATATATAAACATTAATAAAAGTTAATTTTAAAAAGATACCAGCAGATGAGCCCGGCGTTGCCCGGGCAAAAAACAACAACAAAGATTAAGATTATTAGATTATTTCGTACTTCTAATCCTTCTATTCTAGAAGCCCGGGACACCCCCTAGTGGGCGTTCTAGCAGCAGCGGTGTCATTCCATGGTATAAATAAAAAATTCCTATTACAAATAAAAATAATAATATACTGAATTTCTCATGGCGTACCCTACTAAAATGCAGCCAAAAATGTAAAAAACCACATCAAATAATAATATGTTGAATTTATTGTTAATTTAAATAATAGCTAGGGGCACCCCTAATGGCCATTTTTGGCATACAGTGACAAATAATCCAGTTTTTCAGCTTTATATAGTTAGATAATTTCAGAAATAAATATGAACTATGAACATTTGTTTAAAATTGTATTTTTCTATTTGCTTTTCAAAATGGTATGCTTTTTTACAAATGTTTATATATCAATAAATCATGAACTAGCATTAGTCTGATTAATCATATCATTTTAACAAATATACAGTCGACCCCCCTATAATGTACGTTCCTATAATGACAATTCCTATAACGTAGCGAAAAAATTGTAGAAACTTTCGTATAACGTACCTCCTATAACGTCGTTTCGCGAGAAGATTGATAGAGTCTGGACCAATAGTGGATGAGCAGCCGAAATACTTATTTCAGACCCTGCGCCACGCTACGGAGCGGCTAAATTGAGTTTGCTATCGTCTGTTTAGTATTATATATAAATTAGGTATTTACATATAATTATATATTAAATATATATAAATTTGGTACTGTATATATAATTATATATTAACTTAATTTATTGTAACTTTATTATAATTATATATATGCTTTCTGCCGCCTGGCAACACGCTACGGAGATTTTAGTCTAGTAAGTTGAGTTTATTATCGTCTGCACAGTATGTAAATTAGGTACCGTAAGTCTAATACAGCACTAATTTTATACATTTCTTGTGAAAGAAACACTTCTTATTTAACGGCCATAAAAATTATTTATATTAATGATATCTACAAAGGTCAAGTTATCTTTCTGCGATAAATTATTTATCAGATATCGCGGCCGCCGTTTCGTGTGCTGTTCCGCGACGAAGACAAGCTTTGAACAACGGGCGTAGTCGAACGGTACACACTCGGTAAGTAATCCTATAATTTTTTGTTTATAGCATAGTTTATACGGATTACTCCCAAAAAATTATACGTGTTTTGGAAATGTTGAGTCGAATTAGTCTAGAATCGGTTAATTTTATAGAAGAAAACCTTTCGAACAGCCTTAGTCCGTAAAGTTCCCACCTATCGGGCTGCGATTGGCTCATGTATTTAATCGTTCCTACAACGTAATTTTCGGTTAGCGTGGAACGTATCTAAGCGTTATAGGGAGGGTCTACTGTACTTATCTGATCAAATTGATGTTCACTCCTTCAGTTTATTAATTAATAACTCCAACTGTGGATCTAAATCTTAAGTTTACTGTTTAATATGAATTAAATTCTTTCCTCAATTATACATTGTTTGTTATTTGGAGCAATTCAGCAAGATAGATAGGGTAACTGAATTCAGTTTGTTTATTCATTTGACATTATTACAATAATTCAGTTCATGTATTTTCTAATCTGGATCTCTGAAGATCTGTTAAATTTGATATTAAATTTTGTCTCTCACATTGTAAATTTTAATGTTAATTCAAAATAACAACAATTTTAGAATAATAATACTTTTTTTGTAAGATTATTAATATTTGATTAAGCTTTGTTAATGTTATGTGTTAAATGAAAATAAAACTTTATATACAGAATAAAACATTTATTAAATTTAGTACAAAGTATATTATGTGATAATTGTAATCACATTAAATTAATTTATATTTAAAATAATAACTTTATGAAAATTTTAGGTTCGAGTTAGAGATGATGCTATGCCATTAGCTCATATTGCTATTGCTGTGGAAGGATGTGGATGGACTAATCCTGATAATATTCCCCTTATGGTTGCAAATACAGTGAGTTGGATAATTTTTATATCTACTGTAATGACAATAATTATTTCAATATGTTAAATTTCTAATATAAAAAATTAATAAATAAGATTCATATACATTCTAAAAATATTAATATTTATCTGATAAAAAAGGTTATAATTGTGAAATAATTCATTAAATTAAACTCTAAAATGAAAGTGAATAGTTGTGAAATAAATTTTAATAAGTGTTAATTGCTATGAAAATTTTTGTATTTAGATATATGAAATAATAATATTTAAATCTTAGTCTGTCTTTGTTATTTTTTAATTTCAGATAGGATTGGATATTAATGTATACAACTTCAAAGATATCAAAGCCATTCTTTTCTTGACTGAATCTTTGCTTTAACACTTTTCAAAAATTAATACAGTAGACTCAAAAATTTTATCAAAATTTATTATTAAAAATTTAAAAACAGTTAAGTTTTTTTTATGTTTGAAATCAGTTATTACCAGATATTTCAGTTCTCATCATAACAATATCTCCAACATTTTTGTAGTTTAGCTACTGTTTTTGAGGATACCAAAGAATTTGCTTGTTACATAATGAAATAATGTGAAAAAATCATCTGTCACACTCAATAATGTATAATATACAAAATATACATGTTTAAAATAATACACATTATTTTTGTCTAAATATATTAATATATCAAAAGTTACAATTGCAGCAAGCATACCATAAGCATATGCTTGTTCTGTCATATCAGGCAAAATAATATCTATCTTAAAATTTGCTTTTAACAGAAGTTGATTCTCTCACAAGAACAAATTCTTCATTGTCAAAACAATTTCTGATTGTCTCTGAATTGGCACACTAATATATTTTTATGCAGTTCTTAACAAAGTCAGAACATTAAATAGTTTGTAACTTATATTTATAACTTGCACCTGCATTAACATGTTCAAATTTATTATATAGAAATTATTGGTACATAAATTACTTTTTACAAATTCTCATTCTTTTCAAAAAATTGCAAATAAAGTCTAAAGTAAGTTAACTGTAGATCTTATTATTTTTCAATTTAAAAACTTCCAGTTATTGTTAGTCAGATAGATTGCAAAAGCCAAAACAAAGTACAAGTCATTACAGTAAATTTTTGTAAAAATAGTTTAATTATTAGATAACATATAACACTTTGTACAGAATGATTAGCGAAATGAAATATAAATCTTACTTTAACAATCTTTCTTAAAAGGATGTAGTTATCTTTGCTTCTATAATTTTTTGTCTTTTACTTATCAGGAAATCATCAACCTTCTGCAAATACATAAATAAATCCATTTCAATGTTGTCTTTACTTTTTAGGTATTGTTGTAGCATTGCAGTGGCCATGGTTACTTTAGCATTTGTCAAGGGTGAAGGAATTGCAGTTTCTTTTTCATCTTCTGAATCATCCTTGTGTGTTCTATCTTTTTGATATCCATCACAATATCGTTGTCAGACATGGCTTTGCAGATAAGCATATTTTTGTCAATAAGAAGATACCAGACACATCTTACATACTTTTTCAGCATTAAAATGTTTGTTTTGATTAAATTTTGATGCTGGAAAAGTGTTTAAGGTGTGTCTAGTGTCTTCTTATCCTAGAAAAGTTTCAGCTTAGATGATTTTTATCAATATTTAAAAATTCTCTATACTTGTTGCTATATAAAAATTTCTGTATTATATCTTAGTTTTTTCATCAACTTGTTTTCAACAATATCTGGCATGTTTGGGTGCAAAAAAATCCATGCTTCTTGAAGCAATTAGTAATTATTGTTTGAATTGATATGCTTCTTGTCCCACTATTCTTAATTTATTATCTGAGCACTATAAATGGCTCTTACTATGACTTATCACACACTATTGAGAAATCACTTGGAGACTGATAAACATTAGTCATTTGTAACCACAGTTACAAATAAATAACTAATGTTTATGGAGTTATGTAAAAAATCTACTGACTCCAACTTTGTTTCTGACCAGGGACAGACTTGTTAACAAAATAGGGCCAGGAATTCTGTCATCATGTGACCTCAGAATAAAAGCTTCAATAAATGGAGTTCTAATAAAGATGATATAGAAGCTCACTTTTTTCAATCATTTCCGAGGCCAATGTAAATTTTTTCCCTGGGCCAGCACCATCTATTGACACCACTGCTTATGGGCAAAGTAGTGATACTGCAGAATTTGAATGACTTAAGAGAAAAAACATCTCAAGTGAGAATGTCTTAACTGGGTTTTACTGTACTAGTATAAAATGACAAAAAGCTTAATTTTGAGAATAGAGACAAGTTTTATAAAAAATTGTGAATGCTAATAACAAGTAAAATATTCATTAAGGCTGATCACACTGGAGATATGACACATGACTACCTTCTATGTCGCCACCCTATCAACCTTTAATTAAGAACCAAAATTTAATAGCATTAATGCCCCTTTATACATAAACTATCATGCCAAATTTCATTTCTTAAACTCTACTCATTCTGAGATATTGTTTAATATCTCAGAACAGAGAATAAAGAAATTAAACAAATTAGATGCCAAATGCAGACACACTGGAATTTTTTCCCTTTATTTGACACTTTTTGGGTTGAGGAAGTCTCCAAATGTGTAGATTTGCAAAAAACTCAGAGGACTAAATTTGACACAATTTCAATACTTTTCCTTTTTATATACATAACAAGTTGGGAAAGTTAAAAAGGAATTGAATCGGCAGATTTTTGACCACTACAACTAAAACACCAAAACTTTACAACTCTGACTCCACAGCCTTGGTGATAAGTCCTAGCAAGATCCATTATAGTGCTCAGATAATTATCATTGTTTGGTTAACATCATTGTTACATGCATTGGAAAGCATCCCAATTGCTTGCAGGATATCATTGTGACTACAGATACTTTCTCTACATTGTCAATGGCCTTCTAGACCAGTCTTTTTCTATAAAAATGTTGGAGACATTTAATAGTTTGTTGATCTGCTAGCAGAGGTTTTGAGCAATTGTCTATGAACAATAAACTTTCTGCATCTTGAAATAAAACATTGTGTCTAAATTCTGAATGTACTCTTCAAACAAATTCAGCATTATCCGTGCCGTTCCGTTTGCCTTGTATTGAACAGGATGACATTTCACATTTTTTTTGAAACAACATGGATTTTTATACTTTCCTATTACTAACAAAGGTAACTTTTCTGTCCCAGAAGCATTAATTCTGACTACCATAGTTAAAACTTTCTAGCAGCAGCGGTGTCATTCTGTGGTATAAATAAAAAAATTCCTATTACAAATAAAAATAATAATATACAGAATTTCTCATGGCATACCCTACTAAAATGAAGCCAAAAATACAAAAAAACTGCATCAAATAATAATATACTGATTTTATTGTTAATTTAAATAATAGCTAGGGCACCTCTAGTAGCCATTTTTGGCATACATGACAGAAAGAAAGAAAGAATCCAGTTTTTCAGCTTCATATATATAGATTATACTCTTGTTTGGGAAACACCTAAAAAGCAAGTCCCATTTCATCAATGTTGAAAATATTAGACTTTTTATAGTTTGCAAGAAGTTTGGATAAGGTTTCTTCTTCCCTGATAATTTATAATCACTATATTCTCTCCTGATCTGTAATTTATTATAAATATAAATTCTGTATTAACTCATATAATTTGGTATTTGTAAGTTTTTATATATAAGTAATTTATAAAATTAAAATAAGAAATTTGATCATTTAAATGTTTTTTTTTTTTTACAGTTGATTGGCATGTGGGACAGATCACTTGGAGGTGGTGCTGTAAGTATTTGTTATAAATATAAAATATTAAAGTTCAAACATATAAAGTGTTATGTTTTATATATATATATATACAACATACAGTTAAACTTCTATAAAGCAAATTGCCACCTGAGAAACACCAATAATTCATTATATAGAATATTCATTAAATGGAAAATGTACTGGTAATGAAAAGAAAACTAAGATATATTGTAATAATTTATTCTTCACAAAAATGTCCTTGAACTTGCATACACATTACTTAGTTTTGTTATGAGTATGTTTTACTTTTATGAAAAAATCAAATTGAAGGTATAATAATTTTTATTAAAATTCAGAAAACGTTATGATTTGAAATAATAAGTATTCAATAATAAAATAGTAATTGTTTTTTCCTGTAAATTTTTTAACAAAAATTATTTTGCCTAGCAAACAATTCTAATTTTATTTAAATAATTAAAAAATTCTATCCAGGATATTTTCTTTCTAATGAAAGCAATTTCTTAGTTCATTCCCAATCATTAATTAAATTGATATAAGATTAATATTAAAATACATTAAAAATACTTAAAACTGAAAAAANCCCCCCTAATCAATTAAATTAATATAAAATAAAATATATTAATTAAAAAAATTTAAAAACTTTTGGAGGTCGTTTTTGACATCAGAAACTAGCTTTAAATAACTTTACCGAAGTAAAATTAGTGCGCTACAACTTAGGAACCATGAAATAAAATTGATAAAAAACTCTCATTAAAAAACAATTAAGCGTTAATCGAGCCTTATCAAAGGCTAATTAAAATCGCGATAAAATTTTTTCGCGCGGTTAAAAAATCATTGGAGGTCGTTTTTGACATCAGAAGCTAACTTTAAATAACTTTACCGAATGAAAATCCGTGCGCTACAACTTAGGAACCATGAAATAAAATTGATAAAAAACTCCCATTAAAAAACAATTAAGCCTTAATCGAGCCTTCACATAGGCTCATTAAAATCGCGATAAAAATTTTTTGCGCGAGAAAAAAATTTTGAAAAAATTTGGGGACCTAAAAAAACATTCCAAAAATTCAAAAAAAAAATTTTTTCAAAAATGGCCTTAAGGACCACATTTTTTGTAACGCTATGTAGGCTTGACGTATATATACGTCAATGGAGACTGAGGGGTTAAGTGTATCTAAAAAGTCATTATTTGAAACTATCCTTAGATAAAGATATGTTGATCTTGCTATGAGTACAATACAGATAGATACTGTATTCATAACAGCCATTCAGTGGGAGTAGTTGCAGAAATAAGTCGATGTTTTAACCATTTTTAGTATTTATCAATACAAAAAGTATTTTTTTTTTTTTATTCACCCAGCTGTTTAAAGTGTCATATAGAAATTAAACTTTATGAAATAATGATAGTTTTAAATGTATAAAAGTCATTTTCAATGTTACATAGAAAAATTTGTTAAAAAGAGAAATTTGCAGTATAGAAGTTTATATGGAAGTTTGACTGTATTTTTTAAATTAAAATTATTTATTTTGATTTAAAATATTTTTATTACATAATTTTACATTTTTATGCTATCTACATTACATTGTTTATACATATTCTAATTTTTAGAATGTTTCAAGTAAACTTGCACAAAATACAGCAACTCACAACTTATGTCACAGTTTTCAATCATTTAATACTTGTTATAAGGATACTGGTCTTTGGTATGTTGCTTTTTAATGTTTTAATTCAACTTTTTTCAAATTATTTATAAAATAAAATGTTAAAATACATGGAACATAAGATAATATCAAAAATTTCTTACTTATGTTATCTTTTATGAACTAACTTGTTATCTTTTGCCTTATAGCAAAAGACAACATAAGTTATTTCAAAAAATAATTATGTTGATATTTTGAAGATATCAACATTATTTAAATAGTTTTAAATTTCAGGGGTATTTATTTTGTGTCTGAAGGTTTGACGATTGATGACATGGTTCATAACGTACAGAATGAATGGTAAGTCATATTTCTAAAATTTGCAGCTTATCTATTCTTTTTTTATCTCTCAGCATCATGATTTGTATAATATAGCTGGACTAATTAGTATTTAAAAGATTTTTCTTAATTTTGCTTATTTTATGAAAATACTCGTACATTTTGTTTCTTCTATCCTGTTTTTCCTATTTGTTTTATCAAACTTTGTGTCTGTAAATACCATTTTATTCAAACAATAACTGTAGCTATATTTTAAACTGATTTCATTGAAACTATGTAATTAAATGTGCATTAGTCATTTCTTGATTTATCATTTATTCACATCTGTTGGTCAGAATTTTTAATCCTGAAAAATGTTAATTCCAGACTTGATTAGTTTTAAGGAAGAACAATACAACATAATCAATGTTAGTACACATTGATAGTAGTAAAAGTGGTTGTTTTGGAATGCAGTATAGTGATTATCAAGTTTGAACTCTGCAGTTATGACCTGTTATGGGTCCTATCTGTCAGACAGTGAACTGGAGAAGAAAGGGTAATGGTGCTGGTGATGCATCCAAACTGATACCAGTGCTGAACTTTACCAAACATTTTGTGTGTTTGAGTCAAGAGAGTTTGTTTGCTCATGAATAACATTATTTTTAGTCACATTTCTGAGTTTTAGTTTTAATAGTTATATATGTATAGTTGTAATTTTTGTTTTAGTACTAAAACTATATTTGAGAGACTAGAATCATGTTTTAGTTTTAGTAAATAAACTAAAACTATGTAACACATGACATCACTGAGAGAGATCAAGCAAACATCATTGAAAGTTTAGTTTGTTGTTGTTGAAAACTTATTGTTCAGTTAGAAAAGGAAAAGTGCTACTAAACAAACTAAGATTTAATGACTTTTTTAAAATAGTAATGCGGATTGGATAATGGAAGAAATATTCACTGGTGTGTGTTTTTGGATGTAATGAATACATATAGGGATAAAATACAAATTCTTAAAGCTGGAATTTAACTCAATATGTATCAGGATCAACCTAAACACTTTTTCAGAAATGGAGAAGGTGTATAATGAATGTTTTTGACTGTTAACAAGTCTTCTTCAGGTAATAGAACGTATTAAGATTCTAAAACATATTAGAATTCTTTAAATTATGGGACAAGTACAGAAATTTACAAATTCAAATACTTGATTGATATTGGTTTTGAAGAATAACAGTAAAACACAATCAAATCTAGATAACTGAAAACTCTTAACATGTTAACATAGTATATTAGTTAGACATTTGCTCCTGGTGATCTGATTAGTTGGAATTAATCAGATCAGTTAAAGTAAATGATTTCTAGTTTTTGGTGTATTGGATGTGCTTCTCTTTGTCATAAATCTAATATTTTCTTATTTTCTTCTTTCCCTGTTTCCTTTAGATTTGAGCTAGCTCTTTCTCCTATACAGTAATATAGAATTTAAGAATTTTATTAAAGAGGGAAGATAAAATATAGCTCTAACAATCTGTGACCATTACATCAGCAATGCCCAAGTCATGACTGACACCACCCTGTGACTTTAGGTGCATAAGAATCTTCGAAATAATTATCATGCGAGTGGTTGCATATGAAAGAAGGAATAGGTCTGGGATGGAGAATGGAATCAAGAGACAGCATGTCAGAAATAGCGCACTCCACTACGCATTTAACCAGCAAACAACAAATATTTATTTTTCAAGTGGATAAAAAAATATACAAAGAAAATCGAAATAGAGAGGAGTGTCTTAATGCATGCCAAAAGGAGAGAGAGTTTTTACAGTTGTGTTTGTGGGTTGATAAATACCTGGATCTTTGTTTGACAATTGCTGGATGGCTTGGACATCCTGGAGAGAGGTAAGAGAGTCACTTGCTTAGTTATGATGAATCATGGTGAAGAGTCTTGAATCCCAAAGTTCATAAGAGTAAAATCCACAATAATGGTTTTCCAATTGATTGTTCATTAGTTTAAAGTGGCTAAAGGTTCAGTGGGAAGATCAGTGGTGGAGTTTGGTGGGGATGAGCATACACTTCGAAAACAGGTAAACTCTCTTGACTTTCCTTCCCCTCTATTTTTGTTTGGAGTTATTTCCCCTGCTATTCTGTATTCTGATGACCATATTTGGTAAGGTCATGCAGAGAGCTGGTGGTCAGCCCAATCCCTGATTTATTTATTTATTTTTTTTTTATGACACTTCTTTTGTTGAGTAGTTTTTATCAGAATGTGTCACCCACAAAGGAAGTGCTATCGATAGGAAAATCTTGAAATTTTCCTCCCTTGAATTTGTTAAAATAAAATAATTCTCCTTTTTAATTTTTGAACAAAAATTAAGATCAATGAAATTACAAAAAAGTACTAGCCCAGGTTCTCACAAATCTTAATATATTTTTTTTATAATAATCAGAATTATGCCTATCAATAAAAGGAACAACATGGTATTAACTGATATTAGCTTACTATAAATTTTCATAAATTGTTTGGCAAAATAGATTTACAACCAACTGCCAAGGATTTTTATTATATATAATAAATATATATATATATATATATTTTATTATATATCTATATACGTAAAAAAATCCTACCTGACTCTCCTTTCTCAGTCACACCTGAGAAAGGAGGGAAATGCTTGGCAGTTGGTTCTAAATCTAATTTGCCAAATAATTTATGAAAATTTATAGTAAGCTAATATATAATAAAAATATATGTATGTATATATGTATATTTTATATATATAAGAAAATGGCCAGTTATTTAATCTAACTTTTTATATTTGACATGTTTAATAAATTTGTTTAATATTTAATATTTAAAATTTGTCGTCATTGTAATAAAAGCTATAAAACAGATTTTCTTGTCTTTTAAACATTCATAATTATTTAAACACAAACTAATTAAAATTATAAGATTTTTACTCGGAATGTGTTAAACATGTTTCTTAATTCTTTTAATTTAGGATGAGATTATGTACAAGTGTCACTGATGGAGAAGTTATAAGAGCAAAAAATTTATTGAAAACTAATATGTTTCTTCAGTTGGATGGTTCAACTCCTATATGTGAAGACATTGGAAGGTATAATCAAAGTTTTTTTTTGTAAAATGATTAATTATTACTTGTATGACTTGGTTTTTTTTATAAAATGCTTATTCAAAATATTTTTGGCAACTTTTCCGTATTTAATACATGAAGAAAATCACTATTAGTTTTAATGGGAATATACTAAATTTTTATAGCTGAAACATATTTATTAGTTATTACTTTTGTAATGTATAATAATTTTATTTATTTAATTAATATATTCTTTCATTGTAAATATAAAAATTTTGAAATAACCAATTTGATAATAGAATATGTATATCACATTTTTTGAAAGTTTGATAGTTCATATGATCCATGAGATATGATGTCTTTAATATATCTCAGATCATATAAGTATTGCAACAGCATATTGTTTAATCTTAATTCCAAAGATTGCAATTCTTAGTGAGTTATGAAATTTTTAAATAACAGGCATTACAATTACAGTAAAACTTTGATTTAATGAACAAAATTTCTGGTCCGTATGTCATATGTGAAAATTAGCATCCCGTTAATTTTAAAATGCTTTTTATATGTAATTAAATTAAAAGGGTTTTTTTTTTTTTTTCCAATTCNTTATAGTATATAATAATATATAATATAATATAGATACTATAATAAATCTGCCTTATGATTGACCTCTTTAAATGAATGTAAATATAATAGAAAACTGGAAAAATTATTTTGCTATTTTTATAATCTGTTTTTTAAATGGAATCATTTTTGGTGATGGTAAGTTTTCTATTAATTCTTTGATGAAATAATAATCTAAAACTATTTAAATGTAATTTTATATTACAAAATAAAGTAAAACTTAAAATTGTAAATTGAAATTTTTTTGAAAGTGTGTATTTTAAAATGATGACTTTTTTTATATCAACGAGTTTTTATGAATAATGTAATATTAGTCTTGCAGAATGTATTTAAGAAGTTTTTTATACTAAAGAAAAGCTTTAGAGAAATACACTGATCTTTGTGATTAATTGGAGGGACCAAGTCATCCTCCACAAACATCAAATTCTCAAACTTTGAGTTCCATTTTCAATTTTAAATTCATAATTTGTTTCAAGACTTTATTTATTACTGCTGTTTTTAAAAATTTTTAGAAAAGGTTGAAACCTTTCACAAAAGTTGAAATTTTTGTGCATAAATTTCTGATCATGAATGTTCAAATACCTGAACACTGATGTCCATGAACATCAAGAGTATAGTATACATAGTGGCAAATGTTATAGTTTTAGTTTCTTGAAAATATTTCCAATTTGTTTTCATGCAGTAGTTGATAAGAGCTTATATATTAATAAAACTGAATCATGTTTTTATGAACTGTTTTGAAAAGTGTAGCTAATGTTCTTAATGAAAACAGTAAATTTTTATAATTTTAATTATCTGTTTTTATTTATAGGTTCACTTCATTTACACTTAATATTTTTATCTACCAAAAGTGCAGAAAACATTTCTGTATTTTCATTTAATAGTTAAAACATACATACATACATACATACATACATACATACATACATACATACATACATAAATAAATAAATAAATAATTTTAATTACACAAACATAAAAAGTATCTACATAAGTAAAAGTTTGACTAGTTTGTCAATTTTTTAACACATTCATTCAGAAAATATACTGTGGCTATATAATGGAATTTTAGCATTAATGAACACTCACCTGAATTAGTCTGTTAAATTAAAATTTTACTGTATTTGTAATAAATTATACATTTAATGAATTAATAGCATAAGAAAACTTTTAAAACTTTCAAGTATATGTTTTATGCTATGGTATAGATTAGCACAATTTTATTGGTTGGATATACAGGAATTGATGTTTTTCAAAAAATAGTTAGAGTTCTGCCTTCATGAGAAGACAGTTCAAGATATCCAGATTTTTTTTTCTAATATTAACTCCTAATGTACCATTTATAGCCAAATACAAAACTGTAATTGGCTAACTAATCAAATTTTATGAAAATGGATTAAATATTTAAACTTGACATTCACATGAACCTCTATAAACATATTTTGTACTTATTGATAACTGTGTATTAAGTATTTTTTTTTTTTATTATTATTCATATGCCATTATCCCACTGGTCAGGTAGAAAGAGGGCTTGTTACGAGTGGGGATTGAAGTTAATTCAATTAAAAATAGTCACTGACCTCCTCCTGAATGAGAGAATGGTTCCTGAAAAGTTTCATTGTAGTTTCTCAAACTATGCTGCAATGTATAAAGAACAAACATACTAAGAAACTTTCTTCTTTGTATATTATATATGATAACGCTTACAATTTTTTTTTCTGCAGACAAATGTTATGTTATGGCAGAAGAATCCCAATACCAGAATTGGAAGCAAGAATTGAAGTAAGTTTTTTAAATTTGTTATTGAAAATAATAAAAATTACTGAATCCAATCAATCAAAATTTTATTTTATAAGTTCTAATTTGAAATTGTATCAGGTTTAATTTGGACTTATTTAAAACCTTGTTTTTTATAGTATATAATAGTACTTAATTAATGAATATGAAGTAGAGCTAGTTCCATAAAAACTGAAGCTTTAACATTTTTTTCATCCTAAATAAAATAAATTTTTCAATTTAAATTGTAAATCATTATTGTAACACTGTTATTTACAAATAAGGTATTTATTGATATTTTAAAAAATTAGATTTGTTATTTAAATATTTAATTTTAATTCGAACAGTTTTTCAAGATAGCAAATAGTTTTACCAAATTATCTGCTATTTTTTCATTTTCAGTATCTGTTAAAAATAATTAGAAAAATACTGGTTTTTTGAAATATTTGGAAATTGAAATAGTATATTTCACTTGAACCAGCAACGTTGCAAGAAATAAACTGTTTTTCCAAGTTTTATTACTGTGTCATAAATTTTTATTGAATCTTACAAGTTAGTTTATAAAATATTTTATTGTAATACTACTGCCACGTGTCATATGTATATTTCTATTAAAGTTACATATATAAAACTGTTTGTATAATACCAATAGTCCTTTTTTACTTTAATATTATTGCTTACAAATTTATTCCAGGAATTACTTCATCTGAAATATTTTTTGTAATTTAGTCTCTTTTACATAAAAGTATTAGTGTATAAATTATTCTATTGTTTTGTTTTTCTTTTAACATTTTAGTTTTTGTTGTTTCTTATATGTGCAAATGGTGGTTGTTTTTTTAACATAATATTGTAATATATGAAGGGTCAGCCCCATCAGTTTGTTTTCCAGTTCATGATTGCTTTTAACAGTTGGATAACAAACTTGTAGCTTATGCAATACTATACCCTGAACCTTTTCTAGTTTACATATAGAATATACATAGAACTACACTTATCTGTTATCAGCATTTTATTTTTATGTTTTTCTTCTGAGATATGATTTCTTACATTTCATGCTTATTTTATAAAATTAAGTAAATAAATAGAAATATAATATGATATTATATTATAGTATATAATAATATATAATATAATATAGATACTATAATAAATCTGCCTTATGATTGACCTCTTTAAATGAATGTAAATATAATAGAAAACTGGAAAAATTATTTTGCTATTTTTATAATCTGTTTTTTAAATGGAATCATTTTTGGTGATGGTAAGTTTTCTATTAATTCTTTGATGAAATAATAATCTAAAACTATTTAAATGTAATTTTATATTACAAAATAAAGTAAAACTTAAAATTGTAAATTGAAATTTTTTTGAAAGTGTGTATTTTAAAATGATGACTTTTTTTATATCAACGAGTTTTTATGAATAATGTAATATTAGTCTTGCAGAATGTATTTAAGAAGTTTTTTATACTAAAGAAAAGCTTTAGAGAAATACACTGATCTTTGTGATTAATTGGAGGGACCAAGTCATCCTCCACAAACATCAAATTCTCAAACTTTGAGTTCCATTTTCAATTTTAAATTCATAATTTGTTTCAAGACTTTATTTATTACTGCTGTTTTTAAAAATTTTTAGAAAAGGTTGAAACCTTTCACAAAAGTTGAAATTTTTGTGCATAAATTTCTGATCATGAATGTTCAAATACCTGAACACTGATGTCCATGAACATCAAGAGTATAGTATACATAGTGGCAAATGTTATAGTTTTAGTTTCTTGAAAATATTTCCAATTTGTTTTCATGCAGTAGTTGATAAGAGCTTATATATTAATAAAACTGAATCATGTTTTTATGAACTGTTTTGAAAAGTGTAGCTAATGTTCTTAATGAAAACAGTAAATTTTTATAATTTTAATTATCTGTTTTTATTTATAGGTTCACTTCATTTACACTTAATATTTTTATCTACCAAAAGTGCAGAAAACATTTCTGTATTTTCATGTGTCTAAAATTTTCTTTTCTTTATCTTTTGTACCACATTAACATATATTCAAATTTTTATTAAGTTATTATTTTAAACTCAAAATGCTGCTTATTTTTATCAAATTTGTCTGTTTTATTCTGCTGAAATCACATCTATTTTTATGTGGGTTGTTTGATTAGTTTGGTAAATTTTAATTAGATGATGCCACAATTCGTTTGGTAACATTGCAGCTTGTAACTGTCATTTTTCAAATTAGCTTCAAATTTCAACCATAAGTTATCATTTTTCATTTTATAGACATTTGAAGCAAGTATTATAGCAGTTTCCAAAAAAATGGAAAAAAAATGAGTTCCGTGCAATGATAAAACATTTTCATTTAGAGAAATGGCCAGCTGGACATCCAGTTGTGATAACCACAACAGAAATCATTGAAAAAGTTCATGGTATCTTAGAAAAGACTGCTGTGTAAAAGTGAATTAGTTTGCCGAGACTGTAGGTATCTCAACTGAACAAGTTCACAATATCCTGCATGAAAAGCTGTGTGCATGATGGGTGCCACAGTTGTTTACTGTGGACCAAAAACACATGTAAAACAACATTTCAACTCAGTGTTTGGTGATGTTTAACCACAATCCACAGGACTTTTTGCATTGATTTGTGATTGTGTATAAAACATGGATTCACCACTATATATCTGAGCCTAAACAACAGTCAGAGCAGTGAACAATGTGTGGTGAAAGTACCAAAAAAGGCAGAGACTGTTTTGTTGGCTAGCAAGGTGATTGTCACTGTTTTTTGGGATTTTCAGGGAATTGTCCTGGTTGACTACTTAGAGAAGGGTAAAACAATAACAGGAGCCTATTATGCAACATTATTGGATCATTTGAAAAAAGAGCTGAAATAAAAACGGTTAAGATTGGTGCACAAAAAATGTGCCTTTTTTACTAAGACAATGCACCATCTTGCAAATCAACAGTTGGAATGGCAAAATTGTATGAATTATGCTTTGAATTGATTCTTCATTCCCCTATTCTCCAGACTTGGACTCATCCAATTTCTTCCTGTTTCAAAACTTAAAAATTTGGTTTGGTGGAAAGAAATTCTCATCGAATAAGGATGTCAATGCTTATTTTGCATACCTTGACGAAAGCTACCTTTCCAAAAGGATTTAAAAATTGGAAATTTGCTGGACCAAGTGATTAATTAGCCCTCAATGGATATTATCTTAAAAAATAAAATTGATTTTTTTCCAAACATTTGTTTAATTTGCTTTTTTTTTACCATATTTATCAAGCAACTCTCATGCCTTCTTCTTTAAATTTAAATAATAATAATGTATTTATAATTACATTAAATATTAAGATGTAGTTTTTTATATTTTTTTTCTAAAGAATTATTCTCTTTGCCAATATTCAGGCTTTTTTATTTTAATGTTCCATTGGACACATTTGATTAATTTGATACAGTATGATCATTTTGATTTGTCATTTCTTAATAGGAAAATTGTAGCTATGCCTGCATTCCAGTAGCTTCATTTCTCTCATTCCTGGTGGTGATCATTATTCTTAATATTTAAAAAACGTTCAAGCTGCATAATAATTGCTTCTTTTATCATTTTAAGGCTTTGAATCTGTTCAGCTATATATACTGGCAATTTGTAATTTTGTCTGGGTTTTATTTTAATAAGTACAGTAAATTCAAAAAATAGTATTTAGAACTAAAATCCAGTAAAACTAATTTTATAACTTAATATCATATTGCAAACATTAAAAGCAAAGAACAATGAAAAAAATAGATAACATTGAATGCAAAACAAGTAAAAGAAAGAAAAGTATATGATGGCTGCAATATACTACAGAATAAAAAGCAACTAACAAAATACAAATATAAAAAGAAGTTTGTTCATTCCTTAAAGAAGTATTTTGTACATATGATGGAGATGTGATAAAGCATAATGAATTGTTAAGAAACACACAAAAATCTTTGCGTAGTATGAAAAATACAGCTTAATCATTTTTACACTTGTAGTTTTTTTAATTTTTTTTTATGAAAAAGCATAATAAAGTAAATATGAGTTTTATAAAGATTAATTTATTAACTTGTATTTTGTAATTTGTTTTCTAACAATGATAATGATTTAAAACTAAACAATTCATCAGAAATAATGTTTTTAATGCACTGTAAAAGTTCATGAAATATCTGATTAATAATGAAAAATTGTAGAAATATGATTATTCTGATACATTATGCCATTTTTTTTACGGTATTATATTGCACCTGACAGAATATTAATATTTGCAGTTATTTCATAATTATTGTAATGTATAAGCTAACCAGTATTGGAATGCTATATTCTTGTGTTCATAAAAAAAGGTTTATAGTTATTTTGAAGTTATGGCTAAAAGAAACATTATCAAACAGGTCAGACTGTTCAGTGCCATCTGTCAGTATGCAGGTACAATTGCTGACATGTACATTGATTAGTACTATTTTTGGTACCTCAAAAACATGTTTGGCACCGTTGAATACTTTCTTTCAGATTTAGTTCTTAAATTAATGTGTTTTCTGTCTTTTGTTTGTTTATGTCAGTCAATCAATTTATTATTAATAAGTGAAAGGTTTGTCAATCATTCAAATAGCTTTACTCATATTTATGAACATTGTATACGCTTTCCAAGCAATGCAAGAAATTTGCAGAAAAGGTGAAGATGTTCTATAAAAATTATTTTGGTTGTGAAATGGGAAATTGAGACAAGAATTAGGTTCTTCATTTTTGTTGCAATACATTTTAATGCGTTACAGAGGCATTGTGGAGAGAGAAGATTATTGTTTGCAACGTCGATAGTGTGAGCCAAACTAACCTTTTCCCTGATTGCTATTTCTGTAAGACAAACTCACAGCCAAAAATCCAAAAGAATTTTTTTTTTTAATGATAGACTTGATTTTTAAACAGTTAAATATATTTTGTTTTGAGTTTTATATATTTTTTTAAATTTCAATTTACAAAAATAAAAAAATATTTAGTTTTAATCACTTGCTTGTGAAACACACTAGCAGCCTGAATATTCTCATTCTAATATATAAATCTATGACAGTAATCGAATTGTTCTGTTTGATAATGTACTTTTTTTTTATAATAACTTTAAAATTACTTTTTAAGTTTTAGATGTCTACAATTAGTATAAATATTTCTTAGAAATGTCCAGATAACAAAAAGTGAAATTTTTAAGAAAATAATTCAAGAAACAAAGAAAATTCAAGTTCAAATTTAAAATCACAGAAAGGTGTTTCTATTCACCCCATTTTTATTTATTTTTTATTATAAAAGCAGTTATAAATATAGGACAAACATCATTTTATTTATATTCTAGTAATTTTACAAAACTAAGTTGTTTAATTAAAAACAATAAAGTTTTTTTTAAATCTCCAACATGCAGTTACTAAATGAAATTTGTTATGTTCCACAGTCAGATGTTCTCTGTTGCTTTGCAAAAAATGACTTAAGTTTGGAAAGCAATCTTTCTACTTCAACAGAGACAATTGGAACATTAGCAAACTTGCTCACAATATTTGAATTAAAATCTTCAGCTGTCATGTTATTGAGTTGCAGTTTTCAAATTGCAGACCTATACATTTCCTCTGTCATCCATCTGTTCATTAATCTTAAGAACAGAATCAGATAGATGAAAATCATGATTAGATATGGAAAACTTGGAGCTGGAGGCCCTGATTAGCTATATGCAAAAGAGGACCAGAAGAGACACGATTTCAATTCATCATTTTCATTTAAATTAAAATATGATTAAAACTTGCAGCTCTGCATTGTGAGGGTATACTTTCCAAACAAAATGCTTGAATTCTTTGTTCTCTAGCTTGAAAATTGATGTATCAGCAGCCAGAAAAGCTTTAGTCCTGCTGAAAAGAAATTCAAGATTATTTTTTTTCACCAAAAGTTGTTCTACATTTTATAGTTTTAATGCATTCAATTGCAACTGTTGTTTCTGCTACTGCAACTGGAATTGATTTTTGTTTACCAGTCGTAACATGCTGATGAATATAATATTTTTGTTTATGTAATACTTTTGTCACATACACTTAACAAAAGTTTTTGACTGTCATATTCCCAAATTTTGATACCACCAGAATTTTCAGTATAAGTTTAATTAAAATGGCAATTTTATTTTTACAATTTAAAAAAATATATGTAGAATAAACTAAATTGTTTTCATTTCCATTATATCCAATTATCAGGAATAAAACACTCTTCCTTCACAGAGATGACCTTTTATTAAAGGCTACACCTCTGTAAAATTATGTAAACAGTTGATACAATTTGTAAAATTAGAGTTTTTTTAAATTTTATGAATTTTGTTTGAGAGTTTGATGGAGCAACTATACTACCTGATGAATGCCTCTGAATGGGGCAAAAAATGTTTGTGTGTTTATTGAATCATATGATGGAGTTAAGTACTGAGGTTGGCCGGATGACCAAGTGGGTAAGATGGCAGCCTACCGCTCTGGGGGACCCAGGATCGAATCTGGACAGGTCGAAAAATCCCCAGGAAATTTGAGATTTTATTTGAGGTAGTGTTTTCTTGATTCTAATGCATGCTTTTTGGATTTCTGATCTCAAAAATTGGGATGGAGATTAGAATCAGGTGCAAAGTCAACTTTGCACCTGATTTTAATCTCCATCCCAATTTCCCATCTCCAACCTTATTTGCATCACTTTCTCTTTACTCTGCTCAACAATTAATGTGTATTATATTGGTATAGTCATGTACGTCTCTCTATTTTGGTTTATTTGTTTTTTGAACTGATTTACAACCATAATCTTGTTTTTGTCAATGCAGTTAATGAATTAGATATTATAGTTTAGGTGTCGGCAGGGGCAGGTCTAGGTTTTTCGAGACCTATGACTTATTGAAGTCTAATGGGGCCCCATTTTTTGTTAGATTAAGAGTCTTTAAATTGGGGTTTAAAATTCATTTTTAATAACATCAAAATCAGAGTTTATGTTAAGGTTTGAAAAATTGACAAGACAGCAGTTAATCTTTTTAAGTTTTTTATTAACCATCTATATTATATAACAACCATGTGATCTTTGCACGCAGTGTTGCCAAAAGGCTTAAATACAAAATTTCATAATTATTATTATTTTCTTTTAACAGTTGAAATATATTTATTTATGAAATGGTATTGAATTAAATACCTTATATTTTATATTAAAAAAAACATAAGAAATAAAGAAATATTATTAGCCAAAATAATTCAATTTTTGTGGGTCCTTGACACTTGGGGCCCAGGACTTAAGCCCTATTAGTCCCTATGTAGAGTCTACCCTGGGTGTCGGCAACCTTTCAGCATTGTTATGCTGAACCAAAGTTATAGTGTTATTCTGGGTGTCAACATGATTTAACAAATTTTGTTACATCTATATATATATATATATATAATAGTGGCAAAAAAGTGAGATATAGGGACATACATGTCCATTTATATATATATATATATATAAATGGACATGTATATCCCTATATCTCACTTTTTCGCCAAAACTACACATCTCACGTGAATGGTGTTTGTATGTGGTGGTAGCCCCAAGTTTCCATTCGTGCATACGGGTAGTTGCGTCTCGATAGCTATAAGGGTGCGGGAGATATGAGGCTGAAAGTGGTTGAAAGTGGCTTTCTATTTCGAATGTTTTGTTCGATTTTTTCGAATTTGTTCGAATTAAATTTGAACATAAAATTCGAATTGGTTCGATTATAGAACAATTGAAAACGTTCCAGAAACGTTGAAATTTGTTCGTTTGACTAAACGTAAAAATTCTCTAATTAGTCTGGAAACGGGGGACCTAATTCTTGCATTTTGTGAAAACGGGTAAGATTAGCTATAATGTAATTATCTTAATCTTCACTATCGTTACTTTTTGCTCGGCGAAGCGGGTCCTTGCAGCTAGATTCCAGATTACTTAGAAAAACAGTCTTTTATAAATATATAAAAAACTATACTATTACATACAAATAAAAACCCAGCGAAGCGGGATCTTGCAGCTAGTTATATATATTATCAAGCACATGCAGGACATGTAGATGGCAACATAGAGTGTAAATGCATTTGTTGTAATAAAAATATACAAGCAAGAGATTTATTTTTAATGTATACTATGGCAAACACTGAACTATGGCTTCCATTTAAATGTGTAATTAATAATTGAAACACAAACACAATTTTTGCTACATTTCTATTCAGTCAGAATGCCATTGAAAATTGTCCGGCATTTCACGTCTGGTATGCTTGCCATAGGTTGTCAATTCCTATTATAGTCGATGATAAACTCATCTGTAAATGTCATATTGGTAACATAATAAAAGATTTTGCAATACATACAGGAATATTGTGGAATAACTAAACACATCTCATCAAAACTTCCCTATCACCATTTATTTTACCAATTCTCAAAAGAATATTGATTATTGTCTTATATTCTTGAAGGGTGCAACTGGCCTTGCAACCAGCACCATCTCATTCACACGCAAACAATGTTCCATTATGTATTCGCATTAATATCCCTTAGTGGGGTTCTTGGGAGCACTCCCTCTGGGGGCACAGATGGCAATTAGCTTTCCCTTGCTTTGTTTCAACTGTCGGTATAGGGTAAAGATGCCTATTATGAGATAGGCGCCAAATTTGAGATACCGAGGTTTTGGCCAAACTATTAACGGCAACCATTTGGCGCTACTGTCACCCGAAGCGTCCTGGCAACACCTTAAAACGTATGTCAGTGCGTGCCGGCCAGAGACACTGTTAGAACGTGGTAGTGCGAATTTTCATAGAAGTACGAAACAAATTTTTTGACATTAAATGTTTACGAGGTATTTAACAACGTTATTATTACGCTAAATTCTTTTAATTTACATTCATTGTATCAATTATAAGGTCAATTCCACGATATTAGTGTGGTACTGTTGTTTTCTTTGTCAGCAAAAAAAGTAGGAAGCCATTTTGTAAAATTTGGATGTGTTCTCAATATGAGACACATGGGGGTTCCTAAAATGAGATATCTCATATTATGATACATGTGTATCCTAATATGAGATATCTCATTTCATATGTGAGGCGAAAGTATACGTATTAGTTTAAGTTATTTTTTATATATTTTAGATGGCTCCAATTAAAAGGAAAACCTGGGATCACCATGCCATGATACGAGCCGTGAATGCAGTGCGGAGCAACCACATGGGTTACTTAAAGGCATCAAAACAATTTGGTGTTCCTAAGGGTACCCTAGAGCGCTACGTCAAGAATGATGCTCATGCTGAAGTACTTGTAAAGGTTCGTATGGGAAGACATCCAGTCTTGCCTGACCATTTAGAAGTAGAGCTGGAAAAATATTGCAAAGAAATGGATCAACGATTTTATGGCTTACGTCTGAAGGATATTAAGTACATGGCGTTTCAATTGGCTATCAAAAATAATCTTAAACACCCCTTCAGCTTGTCTAAAGCGTCTGCTGGCAAAAAGTGGCTACGTGGTTATATGAGAAGACATCCTGCTTTATCAGTTAGAACACCTGAAGCAGTTTCTGCTGCAAGAGTGAAAGGGTTCAATCCTGTTGCCGTCAATAATTTCTTTGACTTATATGAGCCAGAAATTGAAAAGATAAAATCCTCTCCACATAGAGTGTACAACGTTGATGAGACCGGAATAACAGTAGTACAACATAAACGGTCCAAAGTCGTCAGCGTGAAAGGCGAGCAACAGGTTGGTGCGTTGACATCATTGGAAAGAGGCAAACTAATGACCGTAGTGACGTGCATGAACGCTTGTGGTAGCTATGTGCCACCATTGATAATTTTTCCAAGGAAAAATATGGGCCAAGAACTAATGGACGATGCACCTGCAGGTTCAATAGGCGATTGTCATCCCTCTGGTTGGATCCAATCACACCAATTCACAAAGTGGTTTCAACATTTTATAAATTTTGTAAAACCAAGTGAAGATGATCCAGTTATTTTGATTTTAGATGGCCACTACACACATACATGCAACATTGATGTAATAAATTTAGCTCGAGAAAATAATGTAGCTATTGTTTGCTTACCGCCACATTGCACGCACAAAATGCAGCCCATGGATGTGACGTTTATGAAACCACTGAAAACTTATTACGCCCAAGAAATTGAAACATGGCTGCGAAATAACCCAGGACGCACAGTGACCAACAAATACGTAGTTAGATTATTTGGCATTGCTTATGAAAAAGCTGCAACTATGAGTAACCCCGTCAATGGTTTTCGGAAAACTGGATTGTTGCCTTGCAATCGCTATATTTTTACAGATGAAGATTTTTCAGTTTTTAATGATGAAGATCAACGTCGAGGTGTACTGAATGACCAGACAGATAGACCTTTCCAGACTCACCACGTTTCACCTGATCATGGAGTGTCAAATGAGAATCAGGAGGATCAGAGAGCCGAACACTGTGTAACCCCTTCAATTGGAAATCCTCTTGATGAGAATCACGCATTGGCATCTAGTGCTGGCTTATATGAAAATCCAATGCCTAGCACATCGTCTCATGTCTCACCTTTTGCACTTAAGCCAATACCCAGGCTGTCTAGAAATGATTCTGCCAAGAAAACCAGGGCTGGATCAGCTGCCATAATTACTACTTCTCCATATAAAAACACACTTATAGAATGTTTAAATAAAAAGAAAGAAAAGGAAAATAAAAAGGATCAGAGGAAAAGCTCTAAGAATGCAAGCAAAGAACAACAGACAAAGAAGAATAATAAGAAAGTTGCGAAGAAAAAGAAAATTAAAGAGCCGGACGGTTCCAGTTCTGAAGATGATAACGTACCGGAACTCGCAGATAGCAGTAGTGATGATGAATCATATGACGCTGAATGTCCATACTGCAGTGGGAGGTTCTCGGAAGACACGAGAGGAGAAAAATGGGCTAAGTGTCAAGGTTGTTTCAAGTGGACTCATGAGGAATGTGGAGAAGTAACGGAAAATCGTTTTTTGTGTTCTTTATGTTTAGATATGTAAAATTTGGAATCCTTTTGAAGAGATCTCTACGCTATCTATATTTATTGATTTTTGATATTGTTTCAAAAGTGCCATTATAAAAATCGCTGTAATTATATTTTTGTTCTTTGATTAATAATTAACAATAATTGATATCTCCTTTATTTTGAANGATATGTAAAATTTGGAATCCTTTTGAAGAGATCTCTACGCTATCTATATTTATTGATTTTTGATATTGTTTCAAAAGTGCCATTATAAAAATCGCTGTAATTATATTTTTGTTCTTTGATTAATAATTAACAATAATTGATATCTCCTTTATTTTGAAGATTGATGTTAGTGTACATTTAATTAATAAGTGCAAATTAAAAGTGTGATTTTAATTGGGTATGTTTTGTTTTTCCATTTGTTATTTATACTATAAACCTGAAGGAACCTAATAAGAGATACTATCTCATATTAGCAACCCCTAATATCTCATAATAGGAGACCATTTACCTAAGACGCAATTTCGGAGTTTTTTCATTTTATCTAACATAACTAAAAATGTATTATACTTAGGACTAAATAGCAATTATATTGCTAAATATATTAAATTCCCTATTCAAAATTGTAATTTGTGACGCTCCAAGTGTAATAGTTATTTTTTTATAGTCAAAAATAAAAATGGTATCTCATATTCGGCATCTTTACCCTATAGCTGCTTTCAACTTTGTATTTTAATTATTTTCCATCTTCTTTTCGGTCTAAATTCGGTTAGTTTAAGTTAGTCCTAGTTGTAACTTAGATTAAGGACTCTTAGCTTGATTTCTGGTTAGGTTCGTCCTAGGTTATGGTAGATTAGTTTAGTTAGTGAGTAAGTTAATGCTTAAAAATAAATAAATAAATAAAATAAAAAAATAGGGGTCTTGCTTGTTTGTCTTTTGTCCGTCCATTTGTTCGTCTTGTTTAGTTTGTTGTTGTTTGTTTGTTTTTTTTGCACTGTCTATCTAGCTGTTAAGTAGTATTAAAATTCACACTCGCATTCAGTTTCATTAGCATTAAGTAATTATAAGTCTTCTTACTAACAGCCACTTGACACTAACTTCTACACTTAGCTATTCGTGGCAGCACTGAATCATTGGTGTTCGCTACACTCAGGTTTTCTTTTAGACCTTTTGGGGGACTAAGACCTTGCAGCCTAAAAACTGCACACCAACATCAAACATAGAGGGTACTGTAGCCATACATATGCCATTCAGAGGGATCCTACCTTTCTCTATTATCTATCTCCTCTCTTTCCTTCTTCCCCTCCCTTTTCCCTTACCCTCTTTTCCACTGGCTAAACACCTCGTGTACAGTCGAAGTCTTTCTTGTATGTCTGTATGGACTACTGCTTTTAATATTCTCATTAAAAAATCATTAAAAAATTTCTAAAACATATCTTCTATTGAACAAACTTGCCAACTTACCTTTTACTAATTCTCTCAAAATTGCTTGTACATGACTTGGTCTCCAAAACATGCAAGATAGTTACATACTACGATAGAATTTTACATATAAATTTAAATGGATTTTTCTAAATTTTTTCAATCTGTGGGCACCAAGCACTGTTAGGGATTTGGCCAGACCTAGAATGGGGTGACCGTATGGTAAGGGACTGGGCCTGACATATTCAGACAGACCACCCTTCCAAAAAGTTCCTGGGGTTTTTGATCCTTTGTGATTTGATCTTAGATGCCGCTATATTAACCACTCAGCCATTCAGCCATCAATTTTTTTAATAAATTATTTTCCCTTGCAAGTAATGAAATTAAATATGCATAGACTAAGTGTGCAAGCATTTTTACTTTATGCATATTTAACTTCATTATTTATAATAACTGTTGTTTTTATATACCTCAATTTGGACTTAATATATTACAAAGGACTTTCTTTTACAGATTTATAAATTCAATTAAAAATGTTGAAAACCTTTTCTATTTTAGAATATTTAAATTTAAACAACATTGAAAAAAAATCCTTATATGTTAGTTTTTATCATCATTCTCTTTTTAAAATTCATGGTTATTTTTTTGTTTTTATTGTTATTATTATAGATTTTAATTGGTTATTGTTAATGATGGTGTAGCTTACTTTGTACATTGGGCATCACCTTGTATGTTTTGAATAACAAATAAAGAATTTCAGCAAACCAAATGAATAAAGTCTTGTAGATGAATCTTTTGTAAAGCTGTGTTTAACCAGAGTTATCTGCTATGCTGAAGAACATACATGGCATGTCTAATAAGTAAAGATACAATAGCTAGTATTCATTCAAAACAGTTTTATTTGACCAAACATCCACTACACCTTATTTACTGGTACATGCATTATTTTTGTACATAATTGCTGCCGTAGTCCAAACATTTGTTAAGTCTGGGTACTAGCTTCTGTAACCCAGAGTTATAGAATTCTACAGCTTGCTGCCAGAACCACATTTCAATGTTATTTTTGATTTCATTGTCATGGATCATGGGTGTTGTCCTGCAAGATGTTTCTTCAGATAAAGAAACAAGTGGAAGTCGCTTGGAGCAAGATCTGAGCTGTATGTCGAATGGTCGAAAATGTCCCACTTGAATTGTTCAAGAAGCGTGGACTTAGACACTTCTGGAATGATTTCATACAATTCTCTTATTGTGAGATGCTGATTTGCATGAATTGCTTCCTTAGTTCTTTGAAGTTTATCAGAGATCATAGACAGCCTAACCATCCTGTGTTCGTCATGAACATCAATTATGCTCCATGGAATTCACGGCACCACTTTCTTACACTTTGTCAATTCATAATGTTTTCAGAAATGGAAACAATTTGTTTGCAAATATCTGCTGGGCACTCACATTTTGCATTGAGAAACATACCATATTTTCATGGATTGTTGGGCATGTCAGTCTATTCAGTGGAGACCAGGAAATTGGATATTCTATATGGTAAAAGCCAGCATGCCAGTTTAAGTGAAGTTATACATCTCTCTCTCTCTAGAGGGCACATGAAAAAACGAACGAGTTATATCACATAACAATGAACAAATTTTATTCTAAAACTGTGAAACTGTCAGCATTACATCAAAAGCTACAATTATATGTTTAATTTCTGCATTTCATCATCTTTCTTTCTAATGATGTAAAATACTTTACATCATTAGAAAGTGCTTTATTTTATGTTTATTTTATTGTAATTCCATCCAAAAATGCAAAAATAAACATACTAAATTTAGGAAACTTGCTGTAAATTATCTCAATTTGCACTGATTAAGTCCACTTTGTGTGAAATCTGAGAAGGTGTTAAGGTCAGGATAGATTGGATGCCTCTGTGGGGAGACAGAAGGGTTCATGATTGCCATACAGGATCAGGTCATAAATACTAAAAACTACAGAAAACACTTACTCAAAGATAGGCCAAGAACACACATGCGTAAAATTGTGTGACAGAAAACTGAATCAGAAATCAGCTTTTGGTTCACTTTCTGTTTTAAGCATTTATGCCAGAAAACATATACGTAAAAATTCTGGTTGAATAGGAAACTCCACTGCCACTAACAGTGCTACATTTTATTAATTTTTTTCTCTCATATATCTATCCCTTTGTACCTTCCATTTTTTCTCTGCTGCCTCTGCTATAATTCAGAAAATTTAAATTTATAGACTTGTATTTTGAATTAAAATAATGTGTGATCTAAATACTATACATATATTGATTCTACTACCTGTTGTTTGAAATTTAGCACTTATGGCCGTCTATACACTTTGTTTAAACACAGTGTCTTTATACATGACACATTTTTTGTCATAAAGACACTGGTGTGGTCAAACAGATTCAATAAACTCCTCTATTTTATTTATTTTTTGTGTTTTTGAGACTGTCACAATTGTAGGGTTAACCCTCATTGCCACCATTAGAATAAAAACCACGTGTCTACTTTGATGTCACAAAAAAGACTTCTCTTTATTGGAAGAAATTTGGCGTAAAAATTTTACAGCGTAAGAAGTAGAGACATGTTCTACTCTTTTTTTTTTCAGTTATTTTTCAGCCAAAATTTCAGAAAAATTTTTACACTTTCTGTTTTATGCTAGATTTTATGCCAAATTTTACGCATTTGTGTTCCTGGCCATACAACACTCACAAATGATACATGCAGAAAATGTCACATCATGCCAGAAACTATACAACACATCACTTCTGCTTGCAAGCTCTTGGCACAGACAGATTATTTACATAGACATAATCAAGTAGCAAATATAATACATCAAGAGCTTACAAAACAAACACAAATTATTTGACATCCACAAACCATACTACAAATGCATTCCACAGACAGTATTGGAAAACAACATGCACAAAATGTACTATGACAGAGCCATAATCACAGATAAAAATTTACCACAAAAGACCAGACATCACACTCATTGACAAACATAATAGAATCACATATATTACAGACATATCCATTCCAAATATTTACAATGTACAAAACACATGCACTGAAAAAATCAGCAAGTACACAGAACTTGCCCAGGAAATAAGGCATCTACAGTGGATGAATAGGGTGCTTATTGTACCTGTTGTTCTCTCCTCTGAAAGTTTCATACCATATACACTACACAAAAGCCTAAAAACATTACAGTTGAATAGAAACACATACACCACACTACAGAAGGATCCTATATTGAATACATGTCATAATGTTAGGAAATTTCTGAATATAGACACTGACATACTTATTTAATTTTTGTCTTGTTTTGGTTGCTATGTCTTGACTGGTCTGTCATAGTACACACCAACTAGTGTCAATCGAGTATAACTCACTAAATCCAACAGAATAATAATAATGTCAATAAGTTGCTGATTGCAATGTTATTATTTTATTGTAATTGGAAGAATGTTTTCTTTAACATCTATTTAACAATTAGTTTTGTTAGATCTGATTAATTTTATCTTTTAGTCAGTTTCTGGCATACTGGTCTCCCTCGGTTATAAGTGGCATGCCAGTCTATCCATGAAAATATGGTGTGATGGAGTGCACTTCACATTTGGCAGGATTCTGAATTGGCACATCCATTGTAAACACATGCTACTTTAACCAGACTCAGCATAGCAATGACAAATGACCACAAAAAGAGTGCAAAGGGTTCAAGGTCAAATCATCTCTGTTGTCAATGTATGCACTAAAACATTAACTTTCTGCTTATATGCAATGTATATACTTTTTGGACATGCCTCATATATACAGATATTTCAGTTGAATGCTATGTAACTGGTAAATTTTGTGTTTGTGCATACTAATACAATACCTTGCTGTTAAAGTGTTGATAATATAGTAGTTTTGACTGTCATTTTGTGTTGGTCTACAGTTTTTCTGTATCTGATAATGGAGTCATAAATGAATACATTTGAAAATGTGAACATACTGAAACACTGTAAACATGAAAATAAAGTGAATGTTTTGAAAAGCATTTTACTTTCCTTTTAGTTTACGGTACTTCACCGTTGTTATTTAAATGCATTCTTATTCTGGCTGTATTTTTGATATAGAGTACACGTTTCATTTGCAGACTAATTTTTTTAGGTTTTGACGTCTGAAAAATCAGTTTTGCATTAGATTTATTGATACATGGGAATCAAGAAAATGTAGTAATTTTTTCCCGTTTAATCTTTGTTTTTCTCTTTAATAATTTAAAAAAATGAATAAAAGTTGTTCATAAATATGTAATGACTCTTATTCTATCCTCCTCATAGAAAATACATTACAATTTTGTTATCATGATCTTTTTGTTTAATAATTTGTTTCCTCATACATATAACTCAATAGTAATTCTGTTATCATCAGTGAACATAAATTTTTATATCATAGTTATGATGATCATTTGCAATGCATTGTTTAAAACTTGTAATTTCCTTTCAGCTAATCATTTTGTCTGTTGACAAATATTTTAATGGAAAATTCACTTATTATATTAT